>NC_060119.1:565521269-565825198 GCF_021461395.2 Schistocerca americana | reverse complement strand
ATCAATTCCTTAAGAATGGATGAGCATACATTTCGTATGTGCTCAGTGAAGTGTATCCTCATATCACAAAGCACAATACTCACTTAAGAACTGCTATATCTGCGCCGGCCAGAGTGGCCGAGCGGTTCTAGGCCCCACAGTCTGGAACCGCGCGACCGCTACGGCGCAGGATCGAATCCTGCCTCTGGCATGGATGTGTGTGATGTCCTTAGGTTAATTCGGTTTAAGTAGTTCTAAGTTCTAGGGGACTGATGACCTCAGAAGTTAAGTCCCATAGTTCCCAGAGCCATTGGAACCATTTTGCTATATCTACAGAAGACAGGCTCACTGTAACGCTCCGGTTCCTTGTTACAGGAGAGAGTTAGCTCAGGTTAGGTTAGGTTAGGTCAGGTCAGGTCAGGTCAGGTCAGGTCTCCAATCTTCTTAATTTATTTTTGTATTCATGGTGCCTCACGTTGTAAAGTGCCTCATCAGCTTCATACATCTCTATTAATTTTGTAGTTGTCGGTACATACCAATTGTATTTACTGGCAATGTTTATAAAAACACTACAGATGACAGAACGCTGCAGCGATGCTAGCTCTCCACGTGGTAACATGTCACATTGCAGTGAAAAGAAGACAAGCGACTTCCTTGATCAAATCTATTACATCACCAAATTTCTTTTACAAAGATATTTGATGAAGATACTGGACAAAGAAATTTGATAGTGTAATATCGGCCTATGTAGAGAAGCAGAGGGAAGGCGTAGATGACTGTTGCAAATAAAATCCCTCAGGAAGATATCCAACAATCAATGTCAAGCCGAGTAACTGCTTGCATAAGGGCCAGAGGCGGCAAGCGTGTTATTGACTCGCTCAGTTTGTAAAGCTCTTTCTCTTGAATAAATCATCCAATTTTTCTGAGATTGTACTAATTTGTTTGCCTGTACATGTACATCACATCTACTGAGTTCCTTCCTGGTGCATCTTTTTTTCCCTTAGAGTGTATTATGACGCTTACAATCTGGAAGGCCTTGTTATTGCAGTGAAACATATAAGTTTGTCATCAGTTAGGATAAAAATAATAGTTTCGTGGAAACCATTAAAAGGATTTGTCGCATGACAGGAACCTTCTATTAGCAAATAGCAGCTTCCGATCAGAACTGAAGTGAGTAGATGGCGAAAAGGTTGTCACAGGAGCGTGGGAACCCTTCTGAGGGGACGTACTAGACGTCGTGTTATCGGGGTCAGTGCTTCCAGCGTTACAAAAGATGGCTTCCTGCTGCCGCAGCTGACTCCGCGCTTCCTCGATGGGTCCGTTTCAATCCGGTCTTACACAGGACAAGGAGGCGTTCGCGGGGCCGGTCGAGTTTTATGACTCACAGGGTAGAATTTCACTTCCACAGCACTGTGTAGCGTGAAAGGCTAAATAAGATCAGTCAGATATTTAATTCGTGGAGAGGAACGTGGCCAATAAGATGCAAAGTCGCTTTCTGTGTCACAAGTAGAACTTGGTAGACATCATTCAGGATTTCGTCGTTTTCAGCCGAGGCTCATTTTCGGTGGGTTTTATTTTACAACTTACTTCATATGAATGTATGCTGTTTCAAAGAACGAATGCAATGAGGATCTCTTGGAAACGTTTCGTTATTGGTACAACGCAGTGTAATTAAACGACGTGAAAGCTTATATTAGTGGTTAGAGAATTCTCTTTCTTGGTTTTCTTCATATTATAACTCACGTGGTATGAAAGTATGCCGTTTCAAAGCAACGGTACACCGAAGGTTTATCAAAAACGCGTTGTTCGCAGTATGATTAGTTGTAATTAAATGTCAGTTGATGTATCGACGATTAAAACCTTGAGGAGATCGTAAAATAAAAGACCTCGCCATATGCCCAGCATAGTGTCGTGCGTAGAGGCACACAGTTATAAAGTCAAGTTTGCATCCTGCTATTGTCTAACATTTTTCTACCCGCCTTCACTTTTTCTAAAAGGTTCTTGGGCTTTCTTAATAATGTAATACAAGTATAAGCAGTAATATTCAGTGTTATATAAATATAAGAGCGGTCTCTCTCAATAGTTCATTGTGTGAACATGTTAGAGAATACGGACCAACGGACTGCAAGCTTATATTTTACGTCACTACCTGATTCGATTGCAATTCAGCATTCATCTTTTCATGCAAAAATATTCTTGTTTTATGGAACACATAATCCCCTTTTAGAAATTGTTAATGACTGAGTGCACAATCATACGTATCCACCCCCTCCCCCCAACCCCCCCCCCCCCCCACCTACCCACACACACACACACACACACACACACACACATGGACTTCCAGAAAATAAATGATTCTTTCGCCTTTATCTACAAGAGAATTGCACTATTTGCAGTAAGACATTCTGTATTTCTTGCTTAAAGTTACTCATATTCTAATAAGAATGCTCTTAGGATCTTATTAAAAAGGGAAAATGATGAAATAATTTTTAACTCATGTGGAAGACTACTGTAAATTTGGATCCAACTATTTGTAATGGAACTTTTATCAACTGGCATACTGACAACTGATATCCTGACACCCGTACAGTTTCGTAAACATATTGTGTGTGTGATGTGCTTGCTAGATACAGCCTGCATATGGTGGTAGGATCGCAGCGGTCGTAGATCATGTTGAGGAGCACGTTCCGTGTGTTGCACCTGTTCGTTGGCAAGCGTGCCCCATCCACAATACTACCAAGTCTGGTGTGCTTAACGACGAGAAACACGTCCCACGTGAGGAAAGCTTAAACAATCGTGTCGTTGACAAACGCAGCTCTCCTTGCACGCTTCTTGAGCTGGAGTAACGGTCGACAGCACATCCATAAAGTCTGCAACATTTGCATTATGGGTTTTTAAGTAGACAGTAACCGGTGAAGAACGATGAAAATTAGGTGGACCGACAAAATAAGGATGAGGAGGTACTCCGCAGAAAAAACGACGAGAGAAACTTAATGGAGAACTTTAACAAGAAGAACACACAAGGAGACACGATATTTGTTGGGACATCAGGAAAGTACTTCTGTAGTATTAAAGGGAGCTTTAGGGGGTGAATACAATACCGCATTCCACTCGCATTCGGGAGAACGACTATTCAAACCCGTGACTGGCCATCCTGATTTAGATTTTCAGTGATTTACCTAAATCTCTTCAGGCAAATGCCTGAATGGTTCCTTTGAAAGGGCACGGCCGATTTCCTTCTCAATCCTTCCATAATTCGACGGGACTGATGATCTCGCTGTTTGGCCCACTCCCCCCAAATCAACCAACTAACCAAGACTACACGGGAAGACAGAATATGGCGCTTTTCTCTTGCTATAGTTAAGGCTATAGTTTATGTGGACATTACACACAACCATTTTAAGTTTGAAGGCCACTGTGTTTAAGTGCAAGGAAAGTAACAATAGTAAAAAGTTCATTTATTTTTTTAAGGCGGCATCAGTGTCCAAAGGCAACAGAGCGTTGCGTAATGTTATACAGAGGTCCAGGGTTCTTGAATGACTCAGAGTGGAGATAATAGTTTTGCAGTTATAAATCGTTGTTCATTTATCTTTTCACATAGAATTTCACACACATTTTCAAAATGTCACAAGTAAATATCAAAACATAAAATTCAGAGCTCTTTTCTTAGTCTACGACCACCATTCATTACAAAGAGCTACCTAGATGTTGCCTCGAACCGTGTCAAAAACGTAATGACTCCAGACTAAAGAAAGTGGCGCCAAACGAACATAACATAACACACGTTTTTCTTTCCAAGATTGTAGAACATACACTGAGTCAAAACAAAATTATGGTAACTTCCGTCTTTTAGATAATTTATCAGATTTATTTTATATTATGTTTTCCGACGATATGTGTTCAAGTGAAGGCGTTTAATATTAATATCAAGTGTCAAAGGCTACAAAATTTGTAAATATAAAAATTAGAAACTTCCTTTTTTGTTGCAATATCGATTACATGTCTATAGTAAAATAAATAAAAATGCAAAGAGGAACGTATGTTTTATCTGCATTTGAAATCGAATGGTAATAATCGCAACATTAACACTGTGTATTGAATTTATTAAAAAATAGCAAACTTAATGTAGATTTATTTTCGAGAATTTGCTGTTTATTATTTGTCAACTAATTTTCATAGTGTAAGTTCGAATTTTGGGAATATGTCGAAGTACAAATGCAAAATTATATTTACGGGAAAATGCGCCAAACAACCATAAAAATTAATAAACATTCACATACATGGAGTACAGAATTTACCTGTGAAAATCAATTGACATCTGGCTTGAATTTAGGTGACATCATAAAGTTTGTTAACTGAATAGAGGTTCTGATAGGACTAGATTCATAATAAGAGACTGGAACATATGTAACAAGTAAGTGATGACACTGGTTGCAAGGGCTACTCTGAAATGAAGAGGTTGGCACAGGAAAGGAATGTTCGTGTCCAGTCACATCAAGGCAGTCAAAAGACTGACGAAAACACATGTAGCCCACAAAGATATATAAACAATAAAGCTATATACATAGTTTTAGGAAGAATCTATAGAAATAAGGACATAAATGCTGGTTTGTTCAAAATCATTAAACTCCGACCGTTCTTCATCAATTGCTTTGAAATTCTGACACATCCTTCAATTCTAATATGGGAATTTTTTTTAGATACCTAATTCTTTTAATATATGATGTGCAATATACACTCCTGGAAATGGAGAAAAGAACACATTGACACCGGTGTGTCAGACCCACCATACTTGCTCCGGACACTGCGAGAGGGCTGTACAAGCAATGATCACACGCACGGCACAGCGGACACACCAGGTACCGCGGTGTTGGCCGTCGAACGGCGCTAGCTGCGCAGCATTTGTGCACCGCCGCCGTCAGTGTCAGCCAGTTTGCCGTGGCATACGGAGCTCCATCGCAGTCTTTAACACTGGTAGCATGCCGCGACAGCGTGGACGTGAACCGTATGTGCAGTTGACGGACTTTGAGCGAGGGCGTATAGTGGGCATGCGGGAGGCCGGGTGGACGTACCGCCGAATTGCTCAACACGTGGGGCGTGAGGTCTCCACAGTACATCGATGTTGTCGCCAGTGGTCGGCGGAAGGTGCACGTGCCCGTCGACCTGGGACCGGACCGCAGCGACGCACGGATGCACGCCAAGACCGTAGGATCCTACGCAGTGCCGTAGGGGACCGCACCGCCACTTCCCAGCAAATTAGGGACACTGTTGCTCCTGGGGTATCGGCGAGGACCATTCGCAACCGTCTCCATGAAGCTGGGCTACGGTCCCGCACACCGTTAGGCCGTCTTCCGCTCACGCCCCAACATCGTGCAGCCCGCCTCCAGTGGTGTCGCGACAGGCGTGAATGGAGGGACGAATGGAGACGTGTCGTCTTCAGCGATGAGAGTCGCTTCTGCCTTGGTGCCAATGATGGTCGTAAGCGTGTTTGGTGCCGTGCAGGTGAGCGCCACAATCAGGACTGCATACGACCGAGGCACACAGGGCCAACACCCGGCATCATGGTGTGGGGAGCGATCTCCTACACTGGCCGTACACCACTGGTGATCGTCGAGGGGACACTGAATAGTGCACGGTACATCCAAACCGTCATCGTTCTACCATTCCTAGACCGGCAAGGGAACTTGCTGTTCCAACAGGACAATGCACGTCCGCATGTATCCCGTGCCACCCAACGTGCTCTAGAAAGTGTAAGTCAACTACCCTGGCCAGCAAGATCTCCGGATCTGTCCCCAATTGAGCATGTTTGGGACTGGATGAAGCATCGTCTCACGCGGTCTGCACGTCCAGCACGAACGCTGGTCCAACTGAGGCGCCAGGTGGAAATGGCATGGCAAGCCGTTCCACAGGACTACATCCAGCATCTCTACGATCCTCTCCATGGGAGAATAGCAGCCTGCATTGCTGCGAAAGGTGGATGTACACTGTACTAGTGCCGACATTGTGCATGCTCTGTTGCCTGTGTCTATGTGCCTGTGGTTCTGTCAGTGTGATCATGTGATGTATCTGACCCCAGGAATGTGTCAATAAAGTTTCCCCTTCCTGGGACAATGAATTCACGGTGCTCTTATTTCAATTTCGAGGATTGTATGTATATGTAACTTTCCAGTTTTTTTGTAACAACGTTTCCCCATTAATAAATTTGTATAAATTTATATATTACATCTATTTAAAAATAAATAAATAAAAATCCGAGATTTGCGATTAGGAACATCTACATTTTCTGTATGAGTACAGTGGTAGACGTTCGTTTATTCAGAATCTCAAATCTTCGAAGTTCTTCATGGATTGCTCTGAAATTTTGACACAACATTGCATTCGAATACTCAAGTATTTTTATATACTTACTGGTATGCCATCTGGTATATATTTAATATATAAGCTATAAAAGAGAAAACTTTATAAATACGTAAATGTTGGTTTATTGAAAATCGTTAATCTCCGAAAGTTCTGGACCGACTGCTTTGAAATTTTGACAGAACATTGAATTCCACTACTGGCGTGTTTTTAGGTACCTAAATCTTTTATATACGTTGCTTTTAATACATATAATTTATAAATATATGTTTGTAATATATAAAGGGCAAATATTATGACTAAAAATCTCAAAATGTACCTTTCCTTTATACTCAAAATTTTACATGTTACTGTAATAAATGCTTGGACATATGTAGACCATATACTTTTTAATATAAATACATATGTATAGTACACAAAAGTTAAACGTTAGTAACAAACAGGAAAATTGTATTTATGACTTATTCCTTTATGATTAGAATACTGCTACAGAATCTGAATTTGCATTAACAATCAACAAGGCCCAAGGTCAAAGAGAGGGGAGAAGGGTGGGAGGAAATTGACATAGAAAAAGGGAAGGAGTTAATAGACAGAGGAAGGGGCAGGAAAAGATGGAGAGAGAGGGGAGAGGAGAAACTGGAGAGAGAAAGGGGGATGGGAAGCTGGACAGATAAGGGGGGAAGGAAGTGAGGGACAGAGAGGGGTGAGGAGAGGGGGCAGGAGGAGATGGAGGGAGAGGGCGAGGAGAAGAGGGACAAAGAAAGGGGGAGGGAGAGAAGGAGATTAGGAGTTATATCCAATTCTCATACATACAAGAAAAGAGTACTTTCTCTTTCCTTTCTTGTCCACTTAAGCAGACTGAGCGACAGCAAAGCGTGATGGTGAACAGTTAAGAGTAAATATTTTAGGTGGTGATAGTGTAGGCCATTCAACTACAGCAATCCATATAATACGTGTCCAGTTTTTATTGGTCACACAGATGCAGCTGGTTACAACTGGGCCGGATCTGGAGGGATAGGGGAGAGGGGGCGGAACGGCAAAGGGGGGGGGGGGGGGGGTACCAAGCCACCGCCCCGGGTGGCAGGCTTTTGGAGGCGACAATATCTTAAGCTTTAATATGGTTCCAAAAGCATGTGTTAAATAAGACGATGACAGTTTTGAACAAATTAAGAAGTCTGAGAATAAGCTGGAAATACAAACCATTCATAAAATGTAGTGACTTACTGGAAATTGTCTATAGCATTGTTAAACAGGTGAGTTGGTCACCTTTGCTACGTCTTTCAAAATAGCAAAGATTCCTAGTGGCAATTTAGCCAACTAAGTGTGCCTGCACAACTCTTGAAATACACCTACGCCAACTTGAAAGCTCCAACACAAGCGAAAAAATTTATAATTAAAAAACAAAGATAAATGTTAGCATATGTGGCCTAACAGCTCCTTAAATACCTATAGTAATTACGCTGAGAAAAACAATTTGCAATAAATAAATAAAGAATAAGTGAAATATGCATTGCCCGTCACCTGTCGTAGTCTTTTGAGTCCAGACACTGTGATCAAGCGGCGTTTAGTAGTGGAAAGATTTATGGCAACCTTCCCCCACCACTCCCTATTATTTGAATCTGTCATTAATACTATTTATATTGCTCTTCTTCTTGTCACTCTCCTCTGAATTAATTTTTCTGCTTTGTTTGTAAATTCTTTTAAGTTTTCCCTCACGCCCACTTCTTTGTCGGTGTTGAAGCCGTTACCAATAGATATAAAGTTACTACGGAAAAAACCTATGAACGTTAATATAGATCTAAAGCAACTAAATTGCACTGCACCAACTGTTTATCCAGTTTCGTTGTATTTCACAATTTCTGCTTTCGAACAACATTATTTACGATATAACTGTTACTTTCCACTGCAGTAAACGAAAGTATTTTCAGAACTTGTTTCGAGCCATAAAGCATGGTCGCGGTATGCAGGAGAGCACGCCTTCTCGGTATTCGACGGTAGCCTTTTTCCTACGTGAACTACGGACACACTGGGGATTTATTCACGTTTTTTACAACAAATAAAGCGTTTATACGTGACTCGCTGTCCTATGGCCTTCCACTTCTGTACAGCAGAAGCGACGACGTAATGCCAACAACGCAGTATTCAGCTGTGTTGGTTGCTACACGTTTACCTCTGCTCAGGAAACGAGAAATAGTGAACAGATTTTAGTTTTGTAGTCTATGAGTGATATAGCTTAATTCTGATTTAGTTTTGCAGTTATTACTCAAAAGTATAAGACTGAGAACGTTTCACTTATATTTCTGAGACTGGTGGACCATCTTGTCTCTGGCCCTTAAGACGTATTCATGCGAAAAAGACGTATGAGCAGGACTAAGTGTAATGTGTCAATATAAGACGTCATGGATGAATGACATCATGGAAAAGGTTAACCACGTCTTCCGAAATTGCAAAGAGCGGGCGTTGGGGGAGGGGGGGGGGGGGCTTGGGGACGTTACAAATTGCTTACGGGACAGCTAAATTCCTGGAGCCGAGCCTGGGTTACAGAGTTAAGTTTTCAGTTCGCATAATGGCACTTCAGTTGGTATGGGTTCACTTATCAAACGTCATTTTAACTTTCAGATTGTGAAGTTGTGCGTTTAACGGAATTTTTCAGCTGTGGTTTGTTCTACCGTATCGTTTAAGCATGTTATAACTAATATGAAGTGTAAAAAACAAAAAACAAAAAAAGAAAGAGACAGTGTGGTTAAAGTACGAGGTGCGTTCAACAAAGCAACGCATTTTTTTCTCAATCAGTTTCGGTTGAAAAAATGCGGAATTCGTTGTAACACAGTGGAATATTCCCCCTTCAGCCCCTACAGTTTCATGAAGCTCAGAGTTCCTATAGCTGGCGGCGCCATACGTCGTCTTCAGTACGGCGTCTGCAACAGAGGTCCGTTACAAGCTGAGAACTGTGACTGAGTTTCTTATGACGGAAAACCACAGCATCGCAGACATTTACAGGCGCTTGCAGGATGGCTACGGAGACCTTCCAGAGGACAAAATCACACTGAGTCGCTGGGCGAAGCATCTACCATCAGCGCAATAAGGTTGCGCATACCTGTCCGATCTCCCTCGTGCCTTCCGGCAGCACATAGGTCTGACTCCTGCAATGTTGCACAGTGCGGATACTGTCATTCGAGGTGATCGACGGGTCACGATCAAATACCTCGCTGCTCAACTCGACATTCTGTTTTTAGTGCTGACACACAGGAGACCACAAAACATCACTGTACTGTTCTACCTCATCCACCCTACAGTGCGGACCTCCCACCTTCCTACCGCACGGACCTCGCACCTTCCGAATTCCATCGCTTTGGCCTAATGAAGGATGCATTCCATGGGAAGCAGCATGTGTATGACAGGGAGGTTATTGATGCAGTAACTCGCTGGCTCCGACATCGACCAGTAGAGTGTCACCATGAGGACAAACATGCCCTCCCATTAAGATAGCGCAAGGCCGTCACATTGAACGGAGATTACGTTGAAAAACAGGGCTTTGTAGCTAAAAGAGTGGGGAATGACATTTTATACTGTAGTCCTGAACTAAACCAACCTGCTTTCAGAAAAAAGTGTGTTTCATTACTTACTGAACGCCCTCGTAGATGGCATCATTCAATTGGTAGAACGTAGCCGTTCAACAAGCACACCCAGAATTTCTAAACGTATCGGTGTTCCATATAGACTATTCCGGCGGATATAACGTATTCACGATCTCTGTCCTTACCATTTACAGCGGATACAGCACCTTCTACAACGAGATGAAAGTAGAAGAATGGAAGTTTGTCGTTGGCTAATTGCAACTCGCCGAGTCTCTCATTAATACTGTCTACTGATGAAGCTTCTTTCACGTGTGACGATATCAGTAACACTCGCAAATCACATCGGTCAACAGACGGAGGCCCACATGTCGTTGTGGATACAGATTTTGGAGGGCGTTTCTCTGTAGATTTCGATAAGTACAAAAGAGTATAAAATGCAATTGCACAGAAAATTCAACAAGATCTAAGTGGTGGTCAAATTGATAGAGCCTACTCTAAAATTAAATCAATGTAGATAAAGCCAAGAACAAAAACAAATGTGGTCAAGATTAAAAATGGTGACTTACTTTTAGAATGAGGATGTATGCGAAAGATGAAAAGAGTATACTGCGGAGCTATATGAAGGAGAAGATATCGCTAATGAGGGGGAAATTCTGGAAGAAGAGAGCAGTGTGGATATCGACATGATAGGGCCACCTGTATCTAAAGAGGAATTCAGCAGTGCCTTGAATGATCTACGTAATGGCATAGTGACAGGCACAGATAACATCCCAGCAGAAATACTGAAGGAAATTGGAGAATCAACAAAAGAGTACTTATATAAACTTACTGAAGAGTACTATGAAGATGGAAAAGAACCACCTACAGATTTGCTTAACAGCAAAACAGTAATAATCCCAAAAAGAGGAAATGCTCTGAACTGTGAGAACTATAGAACTATCTCCTTACTGTACCACACTTCCAAAATAATGTTAAACATAATAAAAAATCGAATAAAACAGAAAACTGAACCAAACCTAGAAGAAGACCAGTTTGGTTTCAGATCCGGAAACGGGACTAGAGAGGCAATACTAGCTCTGAGGATGGTATTAGAAAGACGAATTGGAGTTAATAGGAAAACCTACTTGACTTTTATAGATTTACAAAAAGCGTTTGACATGGTTAGTTGGAAATTGTTATTTCGAACAATGAAGGAAGTAAATCTTCATTGGAGGGACAGAAGATTAATCTGGAACCTGTATAAAAGGCAGGAAGCAGACATAGAAGTGAACGGTGTGAAGAAGAAAGCAAAAATTAGGAGGGGACTAAGACAATGATGCCCATTATCACCATATTTGTTCAACTTATTTATTGAAAAAAAACATTGAAAAATTGAAAAGAATAACCAAAGGAATTAAAATTAACGGGGAACGAATACACTGTATCCGTTTTGCAGGTTATACAGTGGTACTTGCTGACTCAGTAAAGGAAATGGAGTTCATGTCACTAAAATTTGACAAAATCTTAAGAGAATTTAATCTGAAAATAAATAAGAAGAAAACAAAAACTATGGTAGTAGGGAAGACAAAAGAAAATGGTAAAATTAACATTAAACTAGAAGATGATGTTCTAGAGCAGGTTGAGAACTTCTGTTATTTGGGGTGCACAATCACTGACGACAATAAATGTATCACAGATATAAAGAGAAGAATAGCCTTGGCAAGGCAAGCTTTCCAAAATGAAAGGAATTTACTAACAGACAGTCATATAAGCCTAGAAAGTAGGAAAAAGTTCGCCAAAACTTTTGTCTGGAGTGTCTTAACATACAGATGTGAAGCGTGGACTCTGGGAAAGGCAGAGAAAAAGAGACTGGAAACAAATGAAATGTGGATATGGAGAAGAATGACGAAAACAAGCTGGGTAGATAGAAAAAGTAATGAACAGGTCTTAAGAGAGGTGAATGAGAACAGAACGCTGCTAAATTATAGAGGAAGAAGAAAATCAAAAATGATAGGGCACATAATGAGATACAACCAGTTCCTAAAGAATGTATTTGAAGGAAAAGTTTCGGGGAAAAAACCAAGAGGCAGGCCAAGAGCAAGGTGTTTTAATAACATCAAAGAAGATATGGGGATAAAATCGTATGAAGATTGAAGAGGATGACAATGGAGACAGGAACGTGGCTAAATCGACAAGGCATAGCCTTTAGTTTATGATGATTTCTCCGTAAATTTGTTGCGTGGAAGTGATAGGTAATCAACTGATTGGGCCAGTTGTACAATCACATCGCCTTTTGGAGCCTTGTTAGTAAGACTTACTTGAAAACAAGTTTCCAGCATTGTAGGAAGAGGCTTCTTTGGCTACAATGATGTCCATTTGCTTCCGGCATGACGTGACCCCTGTACATACTAGGCGTCGGGCGGCATATCATATAAACCTGACATTTCTCGGAAGATGGATCGGCGGACATTGTCACTTTTCTTGACCACCAAGGACCATGGCCCTTATGCTACTACATTTTTGTCTGTGATGATGGTTGAAATGCAGAGTCTACAAAGGAAAAGTAAACACGAGAGACGTATTGAGTGCTCGGATTATGAATTGTGCTACCTTCATATACTAATGCTAAGACGACCTGGCAAGACCTACATGTGCTGTTGTTCAGCGAATTCAAAAGTGCACTGAAATCGGTTGTGTAATTCTTGAAAATAAACTGGCAGCTTTATGTAAGTATATGTTTGGGGTACATTCTAGCAACTTTATCACACTAATCAATCACAAATTAATATTTTAGCTTGAAAACCGAGCTACAGCACTCGGCGTCACTAGATGCTTGTTCTTGTAACCACTGTCGACTATATGAAGTACTAGGTTCTGTACGATGTGCTTCACGAACTATTCTTCTCCACTGAGAACAATGGTGGCACATTCTTGAAGACTCCAGCGGGCAACCATACATCGTCAGACCTCTAGATACCAGTCAGCCTCGGTAATCTGTACAGAACAAGGTGTCGCAATGATTATTACAATGGTCTCGCACTCTGGCGGACGACAGTTCAAATCCCCGTCCGGCCGTCCAGTCATATATAGGGATTGTTCATTTGGAAACGGCACGGCCGATTTTCTTCCCCATCCTTTCGTAACCCTAGCATGTGCTCCGTTTCTAATGATCTCGTTGTCGACGAGAAGATATCTTCCTTCCTTCCTTCCTTCGGCAATTTGTAGTCACGAAGTTGAAACTGCGTAACTTTTTTCATTGTATCTTGAATCGGATGGGCGATACGAGATGCATATTCACATTAAATTATTTTCATTAACTGGTATTAGTGAAGTTAAAACGATTTTTCGGTCGGCCTAAAGACATAAACAAATGCTTCAGCCCCATAGCTGGCAGGTTTTGTGAATAGCAAATCACAGTCAGAATCAAGGTCGCCACGGCTGCCTGATACAATGACGGGCTGTCATTATACCAGCTGAGGGCCGCCAGCAACGGAAGATTCTCACACGGTCGCTAGCCCTATGCTGGACATGTCACACACGTAGCAGTCAGGCTCAGCGAGCTGTTAGTAGTAAGTAATTGCCGTAGTTACAACGATTACGCGGGTAGAGTAACAGCAGGAGACTATTCAATTGGAGTAGAATAGCATGGCATGGACTGTCTCGAATTTTGTATCTACATCTGTATTTATATTCTACATGCCACTATCACTTCCCCCCTTTCCTATTCCATTTACGACTGGTCCACTCTAAGAAAGATCGTTGGTAAGCCTCTGTTCGAGATCGAGTCTCTTCAGTTTTACCTTCAGGGCCTTTCGCAAGACATACATAGGAGGCATCAATGTATTGGTTGACTACTGTAGTAACTTACAGTCTCGGAATTGTAACAGTTGTCAAACATGGCGGATGTGAAAATAAAGAAGCTGGCGTACTTTGCTTACTTCCATTCAATAATGTCGTATGGGATTATTTTTAGGGGTAACTCATCAAACCAAGCGAAGTTTTTCAGGTACAAAAACGTATAATAAAAATTATTTGTGGTGTGAACTCAAAGACACCCTACACAGGCCTGTTTAGGAACTGGGGTTACTAAGTACTGGATCCCAAAGTGTTTATTCCTTAATAAACTTTGTCATTAAAAATATATCTCTTTTTCAAGCCAACAGCTCTGTTTATGGGATCAGTACTATAAATAAGAATAATCTTCACGAAGATTTAAAGTCACTTGCTTTGGTCCAGAGAGGGTGCATTATTCAGCGACACACATTTTCGATAACTTGGCAACAGCCATAACAAGTTTAACTATCAACGTAGCTCAGTTTCAGAGCAGCCTAAAGTATTTATTGATGGCCAACTCCGCCCTCTCCACTGATGAATTTCTTAGTTGAAACAACTGGTGTGTGTGTGTGTGTGTGTGTGTGTGTGTGTGTGTAACTAATAAGATAATGCGAATATTAGTGAAATCTGACTCCTGCAAGAATTCAGTGCAGTAATGCGTCCATTGTAAAGAAATGTTGTAAAATAATTCTTCTATTCAGTGTTTCTTACCCCATGAATGAAAATATGTTCACAAAATTTTCGACTCATTCCACATCCATGATGAGCATTCCACCTGTGATCTGTCATGATGATGATGATGATGTTTGGGTTTGTGAGGCGCTCAACTGCGCGGTCATCAGCGCCCGTACAAAGTCCCAAATTTTACACAGTCCTATTTCTCGCAATCCAATGTGGCCACTGTCACGAACGATGATGTCATGATGAGGACAACACAAACATCCAGTCCCTGGACAAAGAAAGTTCTCAATCTGGCCGGGAATCAAACCCGGCCTATGATCTGTGAAAGGTACATTAGCGTACTTGTATTTGTTTCCCATTGTAAATACACTACTGGCCATTAAAATTGCTACACCACGAAGATGACGTCCTACTACTAAATCTAACCGACAGGAAGAAGATGCTGTGATATGCAAATGATTAGCTTTTCAGAGCATTCACACAAGGTTGGCGCCGGTGGCGACACCTACAACGTGCTGACATGAGGAAAGTTTCCAACCGATTTCTCAAACAGCAGCTGACCGGCGTTGCCTGGTGAAACGTTGTTATGATGCCTTGTGTAAGGAGGAGAAATGCGTACCATCACATTTCCGACTTTGATAAAGGTCGGATTTGTAGCCTATCGCGATTGCGGTTTATCGTATCGCGACATTGCTGTTCACGTTGGTCGAGATCCAATGACTGTTAGTAGAATATGGAATCGGTGGGTCCAGGAGGGTAATACGGAACGCCGTGCTGGATCCCAACGGCCCCGTATCATTAGCAGTCGAGATGACAGGCATCTTATCCGCATGGCTGTAACGGATCGTGCAGCCACGTCTCGATTCCTGAGTCAACAGATGGGGACGTTTGCAAGACAAAAACCATCTGCACGAACAGTTCGACTATCAGCTCGGAGACCATGGCTGCGGTTACCCTTGGCGTTGCATCACAGACAGGAGCGCCTGCGATGGTATACTCAATGACGAACCTGGGTGCACGAATGGCAAAACGTCATTTTTCGGATGAATCCAGGTTCTGTTTACAACATCATGATGGTGGCATGCGTGTTTGGCGACATCGCGGTGAACGCACATTGGAAGCATGTATTAGTCATCGCCATACTGGCGTATCACCCGGCGTGACGGTATGGGGTGCCATTGGTTACACGTCTCGGTCACCTCTTGTTCGCATTGACGGCACTTCGAACAATGGACGTTACATTTCAGATGTGTTACGACCTGTGGCTCTACCCTTCATTCTATCCCTGCGAAACCCTACATTTCAGGAGGATAATGCACGACCGCATGTTGCAGGTCCTCTACGGGCCTTTCTGGATACAGAAAATGTTGGACTGCTGCCCTGGCCAGCACATTTTCCGGATCTCTCACCAATTGATAACGTCTGATCAATGGTGGCCGAGCAACTGGCTCGTCACAATACGTCAGTCTCTACTCTTGATGAACTGTGGTATCGTGTTGAGGCTGCATGGGCAGCTGTACCTGTACAAGCCATCCAAGCTCTGTTTGACTCAACGCCCAGGTGTGTCAAGGCCGTTATTACGGCAAAAAAAAAAAATGGTTCAAATGGCTGTGAGCACTATGGGACTTAACATCTGAGGTCATCAGTCCCCTAGAACTTAGAACTACTTATACCTAACTGACCTAAGGACATCACACACATCCATGCCCGAGGCAGGATCCGAACCTGCGACCGTAGCGGTCGCACGGCTCCAGACTGAAGCGCCTAGAACCGCTCGGCCACAACGGCCAGCTATTACGGCCAGAGGTGGTTGTTGTGGGTACTGATTTCTCAGGATCTATGCACCCAAATTGCGTGAAAATGTGATCACATGTCAGTCCTAGTATAATATATTTGTCCAATGAATACCCGTTTATCATCTGCATTTCTTATTGGTGTAGCAATTTTAATGGCCAGTAGTGTATTTATAGTGTATTCTTGTTCTTCTGATATGTTCTACATGCTGGAGGATCTCCTCACTGTGGGTTAATTGGAACGAGAAATACATCTGACCTAATCTAATGTAGTAAACCACACAGTGACCCGCAACGTCTCCCCTGTAGCGTCTGCCACTGGAGCTGAGTGAGCATTTCCATGGCGATTAGTAAATGAACTTGTGACGAAATGCAAATGCTTTTCTTTTTAATATTCTATTTCCTCTATCAGTTATGTCTGGTACGTATCCAAGATTGACGACCGGTATTCAAATACCGGTCGCACGGTCGCACTAGGTTTCTGTAAGCTAGGTTGACTACACTTCCTGAGTATTCTTACAGTGGATCTCAGTATGGCATCTGCCATCCTTGCGATTTATTTTATGTGGTTGGTTAACATTCAATCGCTCTTTAGCATACTTCCAGTTAATGGTTTAATGGACGTGCCTGCTTCCGGTGATTGCTCTGCAATAAAGTAAACACAAATATGAGGGGTCTTTCTACGTATTTATGCTCAATACGATACAGTTGTTTATGTTGAGGGACAACATCTACATCTACACCAATACTCCACCTAATGATACGTGGCGAAGGGTACTATGTCTGCGCCGGCCGTTGTGGCTGTGCGGTTCTAGGCGCTTCAGTTTGGAACCGCGTGACCGCTGCGGTCGCAGGTTCGAATCCCGCCTCGGGCATGGATGTGTGTGATGTCCTTAGGTTAGTTAGGTTTAAGTAGTTCTAAGTTCTAGGGGACTGATGACCTCAGAAGTTAAGTCCCATAGTGCTCAGAGCCATTTGAACCATTTTTTACTATGTCTGCCAATTTCACCTCACCGTTTTCCTGTTCCAATCGCGTATAATTCGCGTGAAGAACGATTCCTCGTATGCCTCCGTGCGGGCTCGAATCTCTCCAAACCTATCTTCATGGTCTTTCCTCGAGATATTCGCAGGAGGAAGCAATTAGTGAACTCTTCTGTGGACGTACTCTCTCGGAGTTTTAACAGTAGACCATACCATGATGCTGAACCCCCTTTTTGATGCGACTACCAATGGAGGTGACTGAGTATCACCAAGATACTTATGCGGTTGCTAAATGAACCTGTAACAAAATATGCTGCTCTCCTTTGGATCTTCTCTATTTTCTCTATCAATCCCAGCCGGTATGACTCCCAGACCGACGGACAATATTGAGTTATTGGTAGAATGACTGTTTTGTAAGCTGCTCACTTAGTTCCACTTCTTCAAATTTTGCAGACTGAATTGCCATACGTAACGACTGAATTGAAGTAATGTCCATACTAAACTTGATTCTTCTTGCTGTCGATACAGAAGATCCAAACAGGCCACTCACGTTTCTTCTTACCTTACGCAGACGAGATGCAGTGTGGAATTTTGACGCAACCAGGGGACTGTTTCAGGATCTGTTGGTGCTATCTTACGAAAGTGTCTACTGCGCCAGGCTCGCTGTGTGAACATATTCCGACAGCTTCCCATATGAAAAACGACCGCCGCAGCCTGCTATTACCCGCTGTCGTGCAACTATGTCTGACACCTTAGAAGCAACTGACTAAGGTCTCGTCTAAACTAAAGAAGGCGCTTAACGTCCAAATAAGGCAGGAGGAATGTCCTTTACCTGCAGAGGAACGGTGACTTACGGTGCCGTTGCGTACTTAGGAAGTAGCTCTCATATGGTCCCGTTCACACTGCTCTCATTTCTGGACGAACGACTAAATTTCCGTTTCCTCTGCACGTCAAATTTTCTTCCTAATACGATTCTCATTTGCTCATACTTTTTTGTTATTTCACTAGGAATGCAATATACAAAAATAAATATGAATGATGACTTTTCAGTTAAGCTGAGTGTGCTAATTTTTTCAGCGAAATTTATGTGTTGGATGCGGTGGATGTCATGCAGAATGATTCAATAAAAGCGTGCAAGAATTAACTTTAAACAGTTCTAGTAGGATAGAAAAACATAAAATATTTCACAACATGCCATAATTGTGGTTTCTTCTCGCAAAAAGTCGTTAACTGTTCTTACCACCAAAGCGGATTTTTTTTTCAAAAATTAGAATTTTCTTCAATAAATTTCTTGCTCGAACCGTCCATATTGTCCAACGGGCACAATATTTCGGCGATCAGACATGTCATCTGTGGTGGCATCGGCGTAATTGCCTCATCCGCCCTGGTCGCCCGTTCGTTTTCTTTGCTGAGCGTCTTTTTAATCAGAATCACAATAAATTTCTTTTTCGCAGCGTTGTATCTTTTCAAGTTGACAGTCATCTTTTCTGCGAGTAACCGGTTAATTACTTTCATAAACGTAATTTATTATTTTCACTGCTTATATTCCTTATATATTTTAACAACTTATTTCCAAAAATAATTTATTCTGTCTCCTGTCTAAAATAGAATAAAATACAATTACAGCAGAGGAGCCAGAATCGAGTTTTGTGGAACGACGGCTGCAATTTCTTCGTATACGGATGAACAGGTATCCCCCAATAAATAATCACAAGTTTCTACTATTTTTTTCCTAAAATAAGAAATGAAGTAGTGGCGTGTTATTCCATTATCTCCTTGCAAGCTTATTTGATCTACCAAATACTTTCACTGATACAATCAAATGGTTTGAATAAGACGTGGTGACATTCTATCATTCAAAAAATGTATGTTAGTGTAAGGGGACTGAGGGAAGCTTTGCACTCCATCCGACTAGATTGTAGCTTCTGCCTTTCCTCACGCTGAAAGGTTCAATTTTGCGTACGAGCGTTAAACGTTTGATTTCATGATTGGCGCACTAATTATTGTGAGCCCTTCTGAATTTATTGCAAGGTAATATTAATTTTATGTTGTTTCTTCCACACTCGTCAAAGACATCCCTAGGAATTATCACGCTATACCAAAGTAAGCCTCCCTGTAATTTTTTAAATACTTCTATTTACCATGCAAATCTTGAAATTTTTAAAATTTTAATACATTTTTCTGTTAATGTTCATACTTTTTAATTGTTCTGAGATAAAACTCGTTGAACAGTCTATTACTGTTATATTCTGTTCTACATCATGAGTGGTATGACAGAGGAACACATATTTATTTAATGTAGTTGATAATAGAAATTAAAACTTCGTGTTGAACTAGAAGGAAAACGTATTCTCTCTCTTCGTCTACTGCTGCACTTACTACTGACTGCTCTGAGAACTTTGTGAAGTCTCACTCTATTCCCAAGCCGCCTAGGCCATTCTGCGTAGCTGGTTGGCGAAAGAAACGGTATGTCCACTCTGACGCGATCCATGTGAGGAGTCATACAAAATGATGAGATTTGCCATATGCTGCGAAATGTACCCGGAATTCAGATGTCAATGAGAGCTTAATGCTGGTGATATGCACTGGCGAAAATCTGAACTCACGCGTTTCTACCGATGAGCCACGCTCGTTCACTGCGGTAGCAGCCAATGCTAGAAATCCGGGTACGCTCGCTCCTTCGGATCTCTCATCTAGTATCCCAAAGCATTTCTCACGTCCAGTGGAAACACGTTGTAAAGTTTTTGCGTATAAAATGCAAAACCGAACCGAATGACTTTCTTTACAATCGACAATGACTCATGTATAGGAGCAGTAGTCTCCAGTTACAAGTCCCTCTTCCTATTTTTATTGCTAATGATGACCATGTTGACGATTGGTACAGGTAAAAATTAAATCACTATAATTTCTAAATAATATATATTTATATTCCGCAAGCCACCTTATAATGTGTGGTGGAGGGTACTTCTGGCAGAACTAACCATACCCCTTCTTCCCCGTTAGAGGTGCGAACGGCGTGTGGGAGTAATGACTTAGTAACTCTCTGGGTGACCTCAATTTCCTCTGATTTTTCTAGCTGTGGTCATTTCGTGAGATGTATGCGGAAGGAAGTGACGTGTCGCCCTACTCTTCTCGGAAAATTCTCTTACGCAAAGTCAACAATAAACCTCTCCCTAACGCACAACGAGTCCCTTGTAGTCTTTGCAGTCTCAGGAGCATCTCCACAATGTTTATAGGGTATTCCGTCAGTACTTGGCGGAACGTAAATATATTGGAAACTAAACTGCACAGTATTAATTTTCCACTATAATATTTATTTTGTGTTTTGTTGTGAACAGGTTCTCGATTTTCTAGGCCACCTTCCGACAGCTTAAGACTGAACAAATAGTTCGCATATAAATGAGATCTTCTAGCTATACAAAGACTATTATTTCTAAATATATAATACATTTGAAAATTACGCAGCTTTACGGTAAACACAGAATTAGAATTCTTGATTCTGGTACAAAAAGAGAAATAATCTGTGATGATAAGCTGAATGTTATAGTCTCTAAAAGTATGAGTAGAAACCTGTAAACCTATTACGGTTGCACATGTTTTCTTCAAGAATGAAGACCAATATTCCATCTTTGGAATAGAGTGGAATTTATAGGATTTCATGCAAATTTATGTGTCCAACAGACAGGGCTAAAACTGCTTTACTGACTAAACATGAAAGGAATTGGAGATCAAAAAATAATGATTCAGTATTTGCTAAATATGCTCTGAATGATTGCCATTCTTATGATATTAAATGTGGTGTTCTCTATAGATAAAAGAAAAGCAGAAAACTAACATTACTGAAAATTATGGCTATGCTATCAAGTAACATCAGTCACAGAACCCTGATTCATCCTTAATGATTAAATACAGTTCAATTATTCATCCATGCTAACTAAATAGCAGCAGACAATTAACATTGGCCTCACCGTATGTGACATGCTTGTCGTAAATTATGTGCCTATTTCCACACTCCCCACACTGCATTGCCTCCTACCTCCCACCTTCTGTTTTTGTCCATATACTAGTATAGTAAATATACCGATATGGTATTCTGTTTTACCATATTTCCATATACTTCTAATCTTTTATTGAAACATACATCATATGTATATATTTCAGTATGCGTCTGTGTATAGTTAGATATCTTAAGTAAAATCTCTATAGGATGTTTAGTTCAGTCAAACATTTGGTTTACGGGATGAAACACTTTTTGGGATAAGTGTTTGTACAGCTATAGGGTCTTGCTGATGTCGGGTGCAATGTCTTTTCAGTTTTAAGTTGTCTGACGATGGCCTAGAAAATGGAAAGCAGTTCCACAACAAAACAAAAGATTAGGTTAGGTTAGGTTAGTGTTTAACGTCCCGTCGACAACGAGGTCATTAGAGACGGAGCGCAAGCTCGGGCTATGGAAGGATTGGGAAGGAAATCGGCCGTGCCCTTTCAAAGGAACCATCCCGGCATTTGCCTGAAACGATTTAGGGAAATCACGGAAAACCTAAATCAGGATGGCTGGAGACGGGATTGAACCGTCGTCCTCCCGAATGCGAGTCCAGTGTACAAAAGATAATTAATTTGTGGAATTGTGGTTTTTAATATCCATTACGCTGTAACACTTATTATACGATCCTGTGGCGAAACACGCCGCTCTTGGTTAGATCGTCGCTGTTATTTTTATTAATCCTGTTTGGTCTTATCCACAATAGAAGCAAAATTGTGAGGTCTGATGGCTCAGTGGACAAAAAATTAAAACATGCTTAAGAACTTGATTATATATTCAAAGGCATAAGATTTCTTTCTAGCACTTACAGCTTGTTTCACATCGGTAAACGTTTTGTTAACGTGACAAATACTAAGGCAGACAACTGTTATGGGTCCCCCTGTAAATAATTTTCTCACTCAATGTTTTATATTTTCGAAAAAAGTTATTCTCAAGATCATTAATGCTATTATTCTGCTAAAGTACCTGCAAGGCTGTTACCCTTAGCGGGTCTGTCTCTCTAGTAATAAATTTTGCTGATAATTTCAATATAGTTGTAAGTTAAAGACAGCTCTAATACTTTTGCCAACTCAATAATTTCACCTCTACTGAGCTTTTTATTTAATATCAGGTTCTCTTTGGTAAACTGTGTACTTACTTTCACAGGGACATTAGTATAAAGGTGGGCAATGTCTAAAGATTCAAATTAGCATCATCTGGTATTTTGATATTTGTAAAAATTTTGGAAGATCGTAGCTATTTTTTAGGCTAGAAGAATGTATGAACGTTTATGCTTCTTTCAGTTTCTTATTCTGTATTGTATATAATCCGTAATTTGAAGAAGTAGAAATTGTTGACAATTTTTGTACTTCGTTTATGTATCTTACGAGCGCTATTCGGAAAGTAAGGTCGGAAAAGTTTTATTTGCAACAGTTAGCTATTTCTCTACGTAGTCGCCCCTCCAACTTAGACATTTGTCGCAGCGTTGTACTAAATTTCCAGTACCCTTGGCGTAGAAGACAGCCACCTATACAGCCCACCAATTCTCTAACCTGGTGTACAGCTCGTTATCTGTGCTAAAATCCAGCGGTTAATATAAGCTGAGATGAAACTCAAGGGGAGCCAATTACGGGGTGTATTGTGGGTGATCAAGCACTTCCCGTAGAAAACTCTGCAGGAGCAGCTTCATTGCCCTTGAAGAGTACGGATCAGAATTGTTATGAAGAAGGAAACCTATGAAAGTGATGTTATGTGGGCTACATGACATCAGGAGAAATATCTCACCAGCCCCTCGTACTTGGCAGAAGACACTATTTTCTAGGCGTCTTTACGTGTTCACTGTGCGCTCAGAACTGAGAAAGCGACATGAAACGATCGACGGGTATATTAGAGAAACTTTCCAACGCATCTGTGGAAAGCCTCATCGGATTCACAGTGTGGTTTCCATTTCCCCCGTGATCGGACTTTACTTTCCGAATAGCCCTTGTATTTAGCATCTAAGTTGCGGTAACTAGGGTTCGTCACTTTACTTTCCATCTGTAAACATTATTCATCTATTCTATTAACTGTTGGCGTTATTTTAATATTCTGCCTTACACATTACTTACTTTTTACGTTGGTCTACTCTTCACCATCATGTAGTTATCCTCGTTTTGTCGTGTGTATTGTTTTATATATCTTACTTTATTTTTGTATTCCACGGTTTTACATGTTACTTTTTTAATTTCTTAGTTTTATTCAATTTTTCTAACAATATATACTCGCACGGCATTTGCCAGTTCGTATGTAAACTTTCTGGTTAGGGTTACGCGAGTATACCCAGCTCTTAATCTACTGTGTTCCTTCGAATAGGTCACTGTCAACGTGGACCTGCTTGCATTCCTGTAGAAGTTGCCATATCACTTCACGTAGGAATGCAGTGCACAGATTTTTACCTTATACTTGTGTGCATTTTCATACAACATTGTAAGCTTGTTTTTATAACTATTTACCTATTATGAATGGCATAGGCTAGTTTTATATTTATTTTATATATCTGTATGTCTGAGTGTTCTGAGTCATGTCGTTTTGTTTTTTTAGTTTCATAAGGTTAGAGGTACTTTGTTGTTCTTCTGTGGATATGGTCTACTTTCAATAAACATACCTTGTTCATGAGATTCTACTGTGGTATACAAATATTCATTTTTTCTGTAATAACACCGATGCAAAAAATTCTTTTACGTTTATCAAGTTCCAGTTTGCTTATTCTGTGCACATGTGAAGACTATTGACTTTTCAGCCGGAACTAGTTATCTTATTACTGCTAAATGTTTGCGAGATAGGTAATTAAAAGTTATTAAACACTTTTTAAAAAGAGTTAATGTGTATAAAAGTATATTTGAGATGGTTTACGTCCATCCTAAAATGACGGGTAGTAACCTCACCTTGTATAGTTGTGCTGAAGTATTAGCAACGCCATCACATGTTGCTTTTTCCCACTCTGCTGTAAGAGTAAAAAGTACATACTATGACTAAGTTTCGCTGTTAAAAATGTAACGTGACGAGCCACAGGGCATTTGAATCGCAATGCGAAGAAAGTTCACGCGGAACTGCCAATGCCAGCATGTTTATTTATGCAACGACTCGGCCTTCCCTTACCTAATATTCGCCGAAGTGGAAACGTGTTTCATCTGTAATGGGCGTATTTTCGGCTTGACTGCACTGCTTTTTAAGCACGGTAATTGACTCACCAGCCTAAAAGCTGTGAAGGCATCAGTTAGCTTCCGCTGACTCAACACGTTGCTCGCCTTCCCCGAGTCCACATTCCATCGATACGCAATCGGCTGTGACGACGACAGTTGAGCGCTTATCGTCAGCGTGACTTCTCGCAGTCGTTGTCACAGTCGAGAGATAACACCTGTTTACACTCGGTACGTGCTCGGACACCGCAGGTCGATCTGTAGTGGTTCCAAATGACGTCACTAGCTGCAACAGGTTACCACGAAAAATGACTTGAAAGTAGATCGTCATAATTCAATATAAGGACTTTACTGGTACATCTGCTTCACTTCCTGTCAAATTTTCCGTCTTACTACGCATTATTCCCCTACCGCTTGCTTAGATCCCGTTTGTACGTTCCGTACCTTTGCAACGCAGAGACGTGCTTTTGTGAGAGTTTCGAATACCGTGCAAATATGGTTGTATACAGTACCAGATATGTGAAAATATCACCTTCACTGTTTATACGAGGGCAGTTCAATAAGTAATGCAACACATTTTTTTTCTCGGCCAATTTTGGTTGAAAAAACCGGAAATTTCTTGTGGAATATTTTCAAACATTCCCGCTTCGTCTCGTATAGTTTCATTGACTTCCGACAGGTGGCAGCGCTATACGGAGCTGTTAAAATGGCGTCTGTAACGGATGTGCGTTGCAAACAACGGGCAGTGATCGAGTTTCTTTTGACGGAAAACCGGGGCATCTCAAATATTCATAGGCGCTTGCAGAATGTCTACGGTGATCTGGCAGTGGACAAAAGCACGGTGAGTCGTTGGGCAAAGCGTGTGTCATCATCGTCGCAAGGTCAAGCAAGACTGTCTGATCTCCCGCGTGCGGGCCGGCCGTGCACAGCTGCAATGGCGGAGCGTGCGAACACACTCGTTCGAGATGATCGATGGATCACCATCAAACAACTCAGTGCTCAACTTGACATCTCTGTTGGTAGTGCTGTCACAATTGTTCGCCAGTTGGGATATTCAAAGGTTTGTTCCCGCTGGGTCCCTCGTTGTCTAACCGAACACCATAAAGAGCAAAGGAGAACCATCTGTGCGGAATTCCTTGCTCGTCACATGGCTGAGGGTGACAATTTCTTGTCAAAGATTGTTACAGGCGATGAAACATGGGTTCATCACTTCGAACCTGAAACAAAACGGCAATCAATGGAGTGGCGCCACACCCACTCCCCTACCAAGAAAAAGTTTAAAGCCATACCCTCAGCTGGTAAAGTCATGGTTACAGTCTTCTGGGACGCTGAAGGGGTTATTCTGTTCGATGTCCTTCCCCATGGTCAAACGATCAACTCTGAAGTGTATTGTGCTACTCTTCAGAAATTGAAGAAACGACTTCAGCGTGTTCGTAGGCACAAAAATCTGAACGAACTTCTCCTTCTTCATGACAACGCAAGACCTCACACAAGTCTTCGCACCCGAGAGGAGCTCACAAAACTTCAGTGGACTGTTCTTCCTCATGCACCCTACAGCCCCGGTCTCGCACCGTCGGATTTCCATATGTTTGGCCCAATGAAGGACGCAATCCGTGGGAGGCACTACGCGGATGGTGAAGAAGTTATTGATACAGTACGACATTGGCTCCGACATCGACCAGTGGAATGGTACCGTGCAGGCATACAGGCCCTCATTTCAAGGTGGCGTAAGGCTGTAGCATTGAATGGAGATTACGTTGAAAAATAGTGTTGTGTAGCTAAAAGATTGGGGAATAACCTAGCGTATTTCAATGCTGAATAAAACAACCCCTGTTTCAGAAAAAAAAATGTGTTGCATTACTTATTGAACTGCCCTCGTAATTGCAATAGCCGTTGGTTCTAATGATTATTTAAACTGCTACAACCGGCAAGACAGGTTTGTCCCAGTGGTAGCTAGAAACACCTAGACGCTGAAACAATAGGCACAGCTAACGCTACAGTAAGACAGTGCTGGAGGTAGAATATTCAATGATTCGATGCACTTGTTTGCTCGTTGAGAAGGTAGTGCTGATCACGGGACGAGTTTTCCGTAGGTAGATGTCTTATGCCGTTTTATTTGTTGTCACCAATTTCCTCTGGAGGAACAGAAAGCACAAGGATCCAACGGACTGATTTCCATTTCCATCATAATTTATTGATGAACTTGGATAATAGAAATTTTGGTGTTGTTGAGAAAGTTCAGAGGTACATTGAAGATGCAGTATGAGTAACATTTATTACTGGTTTCTGAACAGAACATCCAAATTCGTAATAGTGTATTATGCACAAAATTATCATGGTGTTTGGTAGGTCATTAACGTATTTGATTGTTTACGAAAATGCAGCTGTTAGAACCGTGTGAAAAAGGCCTGTTGATTGCAACTGAATTTAATATAAAAATTCTGTGAAGTCAGAAAGCGGAAATTCAGAACAGTAACGTAACAAAACTGGGCAAGTGCGAGAAGACACGCTCCCTGAATTTTCCGTACAAACTTAAATATGTATACGGATATTTCATCTATAGGTTTTGATGAGTGAGTTTGCGACTATCAAAACATGTGACATAAATGACTGTGTCTTTGCATTCACTGGGAGAAACTTGAATTGTTTACACCATCGAGGACCACAGACGTTAGTACTTGACACAGATTTCAGCCTGATGCCCTTACCCGTTTCTGAGAATGGGATCTTAACATACAGACAAACCGACAGATGGCAAAAATATATTTTTATGTGATATAATTACAAACTAATGTTCTTGGACTTTTTCCTTTACTTCCACACTGAAACCTTCCTTCTTTCCAAATTTCATGACTCTAACCCAACGGGAAGTACCCTATAGGTTTCGATGAGTGTGTTTGTAGCTACCGGCGAGGCATCTACATCTATGTCGGTGGCATGCAAGCCACCTTGCCCTGTGTATGACGGAGGGTACTTTATGTAGCACTATTACTTGCCTCTTTTCCTGTACCAATCGCGAACCGTTTGCGGGAAAAACGCTTATGATAAGCCTCCGTGTGGCCTCGAATCTCTCTAATTTTATCTTCATGGTCTTTCCGCGAGATATACGTAGAAGAAAGCAATATATTGATCGACTCTTCTGGGAATGTAAGTTCTCGAAACTTTAGCAATAGACCATACCGTGATGCGGAGTGCTTCTCCCGCAGCGTCTGGCACTGGAACTACCTCAGCATCTCCGTGACATATTCGCTCTTAGCTACATGAACCTAAAACATAATCTCCATGTCCTCTATCGGTCCCACCTGGTACGTATCTGAGGAGCAGTATTCAAGTATAGGTCGAACGAGGGCTTTGTAAGCTACCTCCTTTGCTGGTGGACTACACGTCCTGAGGATTCTTTCAATGAATCTTACGAGTAGTTTGGCATCTGCCTTACCAGCGATTAATTTTATGTGGTCTTTTCATTTCAAATCGCTCCGTGCGTTTACTCCTAAATATTTTATGGAAGTAACTGCTTCCAGTGATTGTTCTGCGGTCATATAATCGAATAATAAAGGGTCTTTCTATATATATATATATATATATATATATATATATATATATATATATTCACAATACGCTATATTTGTTTATTCTGAGGGTCAGTTGCTACTCCCTGCACCAAGCGTCAATCCTCTGCAAGTCTTCCTGCATTTGGCTACAATTTTCTGGCGTTACAACTTCTTTATACACATCATCTGCGAAAAGCCTCATGGAACTCCGACGTTATCCATCAGGTCATTTATATACCAGGTGTAGACGTATAAAACGCATTGGTTGCAATTATTATACGTCTGTTGTTTGAAACTGATAAACAATAATTTTATACAAAATAATCTACATTGCTGGTTATATATTTCTCCCACCTTTCCCCGGCAGGTTATGAACGCCACGTCAAAAAGCATCTTCTTTTGAAGTGAACCTGCCAGCGAGCTGTTTTCGTAAATTTTCATATGAATTGAAGCAATGTTCAGTGAGAACGTGTCCCAGTTGTAACACCGAAAATGCAGGATGCATCGCACCTGCTGCCGATATATAATTTTTTTACTGAATTGTATGTAAATATTTGTAATTTAAATGATTTCTTTTGATAACTAAGGACATTGCTTCACTGCATGCGTAAATTTATGTAGAAGTCTGTTGATATTTCATTGTATTTATCCGTGTTTGCTGTGAAACTTATAAGCTCTGGGAAAAAGCCAAAGGAATTGTTATTTGCATCGACTAGCAACGATAATAGCAGTGCTTGTGCGTTGTAAAATCTTTGGGTAGGGAGTTGTTGCGCGGAGAGAGAGGGAGACGGGTTCCAGCGCTTCTAGTGTGCGGAAGTGTGGTGTTAACCACTCTCGCAGTAGAGAGTACCATTTTCTGCGGCATCATGTACTCGCGCCGGCCAGATGTCTAGTAGCAGGAGTACGGACAGTGGACGGGTGAAGAGGCTGTATTAATTACGATTGCCCGTTCCTGTAATTAGCCGTGGCTCCACAAGATGTTACCGCCTTCAACAACAGCAGCAGTTCCAGCAACATAGTTTCGTCGTCGGCTCCGAGTTTCGTCGTATGCACAGCACTGAAGTAAGACTGTTCATCGGTAGAAAATATTAACGGCTAACCCAGCAGCACAACTGAATGTTATTTGATTGATAAAATTTATTTAAATAGTATTCAGTTAAACTCAAAAATGTTCTAATGTGTGTGAAATCTTACGGGACTTAACTGCTAAGGTCATCAGTCCCTAAGCTTACACACTACTTAACCTAAATTATCCTAAGGACAAACACACACACCCATGCCCGAGGGAGGACTCGAACCTCGGCCAGGACCAGCCGTCAGTTAAACGCAGGGCGATTGTGTCCTCATTGCCCCCAGACATTGTTACCAAGCAGGATCCTTGTCCCTTTTTTTCCTTATCTGCTGAGTGTCATAAGAAACAAATCGAATAGTTACAGCCAGTTTATTAACGAATAATTCCACTTTTAAGAACGTTAGCCTCAGTCTACTTTCAATTAACTGTTTTACAACAGAGGTTTCAGTATATGACTAAAGTAAAACAATTTCATTTTTCAAGTTTGAGAATCAATCACTGGAAAAAATCCAAATCTAAAGAAAAGCACAAGTTAAGAGTGTGGCAGTTTTATTTATTTTACATATAGCTTGGAGCACACGACTGTTTGGTTTGGTACGTATTCTAGTGTTTAATTCTGTTCAAGTCAGTAAAAAAGTCTCAGTTGTTCAGCCAATAATATGAAATCCTGTTTACAAAATAAGTAACGGCAAAGTAAAAAGTGCTTGCTTTTTTTCTGAATTTCTTTGATGACGTTATGTTGGGGTCACTGAAGTCACTGTTCATGTAACGAAGTTCAATACTAACATAAAGTTTAATTACATATTTTCAAATCATTACTCGATTGCCTTTTTCAGAATTTAATGCCAAACATAACGTAAGAGTGATTTCTCAGTTTTCTTTGCCATTACATACTCGCTTAAAAATTAGTGTCAAAAAATGTGACAACCTTCAGTTGCCACGTCAGTGTTTAAAGATACATGTTTTTCTTTCCCATCATCTTGTACAGGATTTTGTATGTAAATTGCCCTAGTGGGCTGGCGACCGTTAATTATTTCCTTTTCGTTCATTAGTGTTACTTTTGGATTTATGACCATGGTACCCCTTTTCAGTCCAGTGTTGTTCGTGAGTGAGTGCACAAAATAACTTTCATTTTCCAAATTATAGCCCTGTTCGGTTTAATTACTTTTTATTTTTAGTAGACTTTCCATCAGAAGGGTCGGTTGTACACTTTCCTCCTATTTATCGGTATCACTTCTTCGGGAAAGATAGCCTTATTAGAAAAATCCATTAGGCATACATGCAATCCACGGTCATATTTTATATCACAAGCAAGATAGGCCGATTAGTAAAGGGTAGGTTACACAGTGATGCAAGCAGATAATAATCGGACGGAGACAAGTCCGGAGAATAAGGCGCATGCCCTAGTATTTCCCAACTGAACACCTCGATCGTTTCCCTGACCCGTTTTGCTGTGTGTCATGGGGCGTTATCGTGGAGCAATGTGACTTTGTGTTGCCTTTTTCCATATTCCGGTCGTTTTTCACGTAATGCTCGATTTAAATCCATCATTTGCTGTTGGTAGCGATCAGTGTTAACGGTTTCACCAGGTTTTAGCAGCTCGTAATAGATGACACCCTTCTGATCCCTCCAAACACAGACCATTGTTTTCTTTCCAAAGCGATTTGGTCTTGCAGTTGATGTCAATGATTTTCCTGGATTCACCCATGATTTACGGCGCTTAAGATTCTCAAAATATATCCATTTTTCATCACCTGTCTCTATTCGATGGAGAAACGACTTGCTTTTGTATCTGGCGAGCAGCATTTCTCAACTGGTCTTTCGATTTGCTTACTGTCTTTCATTCAGTTCATGCGGAACCCTTTTACCCCACTTTCTGCACCTTTGCCGTAGCTTTCAACCGAATAGAAACGGCTTTCTGCGTCACATTCAATTTTTCAGCCATTTCCTGCTGGGCTTGAGTATCATCTTCATCCAATAAGGCCTTCAATTCGTTGTCCTCGAACTTTTTCGGTGGTTTCCCGCGCTCGTCTTTTCTCATGTCAAAATCGCAACTCGGAACACTGTTTTCCCAAGAGCATGTTCGCCGAAAGTTTCGACAAGCAGTCGATGCGATTCTGCGCAGTTTTCTTCAAACACTAACAGAAGACCAATCCTGTCCCAAAACCGTAGCTCGCAGGACAGCTGAGTTGACGTTCGTCGTCCACCGTTGCAGGAAGCAGATGGCGCTGCAGACGCTGTCTCACGGGCCCTAAACTGACGGCTAGCACCGTCTGTAGCGAAAGTCCGGTATCATACTTCTACACTTGGTATATTGTGAAAAGTAACTGTCGTATAAACCCCGCTTTGGGGACGCCTGAAGTGATTTTTACTCCTGAAGATTCCTTTATCCTTCAGAATGACATGCTACGTTCTGTTTGCTACAAACTCTTCAATCATCTCACGCAGCTGGTATGATTTTCCTTATGCTAGTATTTTGTTCATCAGGCGGCAGTGCTGAACTGTATCGAACGCCTTCCGCAAGTCAAGGAACGCGACATCTTCCTGGGCGGCGGTATCTACTGTTTTCTGGGTCTCGTGGACGAACAGAACGAGCTGGGCTTCACACGATCGTTGTTTTTGTAACCAATGTTGATCTCTACTTGGATATTTTCGTTTTTCATAAATGTCACAAGACGCGAGCAAAAAACATGTTCCAAAATTCTGCACCAGACCCACGTCAGAGACATAGACTTCTAGTGTCAGGCGTGTGTTCGACGACCTTCCATGAAAACAAAATGACCCGAGCTTTTCTTAAAACCATTAGAACGCTTTGGTCGTCTAGAGACCTACGAGGAAAGTTCTTCGGCATACTCTGATCAAAATAGAATTGGTATACCGTTAGTTCCAGTGGGCCTTCCTCAGTTGAGCGATTTCAGTTGCTTTTTTATTCCTTCGTCACTTATTTACTTTTACTTCGATGGCACAGCCCAGCAGTCTTTCGAGAACAATGAAGAGAAGAACTCGATAGCTGGGACGTATTCCAGGATGCAGTCAAGAAAATTTTTTTGATTTTGTCGTTCAAGTGGCGATTTTATCGAGGAACTACAGAGCAATCTTCCTCTGTGAAACAGTTTTGGCAAAAGACGTTCAGTACGTAGACCTTTTCTGTGTCATCATCTGTTTCAGTGTGACATACACGGCCACATTTTTGATCACATTGTCTTAGGAGGTATCTTCGACCTTCGATCTTAGTTGTTGTTGTTGTGGTCTTCAGTCCTGAGACTGGTTTGATGCAGCTCTCCATGCTACTCTATCCTGTGCAAGCTTTTTCATCTCCCAGTACCTACTGCAACCTACATCCTTCTGAATCTGCTTAGTGTATTCATCTCTTGGTCTCCCTCTACGATTTTTACCCTCCACGCTGCCCTCCAATACTAAATTGGTGATCCCTTGATGCCTCAGAACATGTCCTACCAACCGATCCCTTCTTCTGGTCAAGTTGTGCCACAAACTTCTCTTCTCCCCAATCCTATTCAATACTTCCTCATTAGTTATGTGATCTACCCATCTAATCTTCAGCATTCTTCTGTAGCACCACATTTCGAAAGCTTCTATTCTCTTCTTGTCCAAACTATTTATCGTCCATGTTTCACTTCCATACATGGCTACACTCCATACAAATACTTTCAGAAATGACTTCCTGACACTTAAATCAATACTGGATGTTAACAAATTTCTCTTCTTCAGAAACGCTTTCCTTGCCATTGCCAGCCTACATTTTATATCCTCTCTACTTCGACCATCGTCAGTTATTTTGCTCCCCAAATAGCAAAACTCCTTTACTACTTTAAGTGCCTCATTTCCTAATCTAATTCCTTCAGCATCACCTGACTTAATTAGACTACATTCCATTATCCTTGTTTTGCTTTTGTTGATGTTCATCTTATATCCTCCTTTCAAGACACTGTCCATTCCATTCAACTGCTCTTCCAAGTCCTTTGCTGTCTCTGACAGAATTACAATGTCATCGGCGAACCTCAAAGTTTTTATTTCTTCTCCATGAATTTTAATACCTACTCCGAATTTTTCTTTTGTTTCCTTTACTGCTTGCTCAATATACAGATTGAACAACATCGGGGAGAGGCTACAACCCTGTCTTACTCCCTTCCCAACCACTCCTTCCCTTTCATGTCCCTCGACTCTTATAACTGCCATCTGGTTTCTGTACAAATTGTAAATAGCCTTTCGTTCCCTGTATTTTACCCCTGCCACCTTTAGAATTTGAAAGAGAGTATTCCAGTCAACATTGTCAAAAGCTTTCTCTAAGTCTACAAATGCTAGAAACGTAGGTTTGCCTTTCCTTAATCTTTCTTCTAAGATAAGTCGTAAGGTCAGTATTGCCTCACGTGTTCCAGTGTTTCTACGGAATCCAAACTGATCTTCCCCGAGGTTGGCTTCTACTAGTTTTTCCATTCGTCTGTAAAGAGTTCGTGTTAGTATTTTGCAGCTGTGACTTATTAAGCTGATAGTTCGGTAATTTTCACATCTGTCAACACCTGCTTTCTTTGGGATTGGAATTATTATATTCTTCTTGAAGTCTGAGGGTATTTCGCCTGTTTCATACATCTTGCTCACCAGATGGTAGAGTTTTGTCAGGACTGGCTCTCCCACGGCCGTCAGTAGTTCCAATGGAATATTGTCTACTCCGGGGGCCTTGTTTCGACTCAGGTCTTTCAGTGCTCTGTCAAACTCTTCACGCAGTATCATATCTCCCATTTCATCTTCATCTACATCCTCTTCCATTTCCATAATATCGTCCTCAAGTACATCGCCCTTGTATAGACCCTCTATATACTCCTTCCACCTTTCTGCTTTCCCTTCTTTGCTTAGAACTGGGTTTCCATCTGAGCTCTTGATATTCATACAAGTCGTTCTCTTATCTCCAAAGGTCTCTTTAATTTTCCTGTAGGCGGTATCTATCTTACCCCTAGTGAGATAGGCCTCTACATCCTTACATTTGTCCTCTAGCCATCCCTGCTTAGCCATTTTGCACTTCCTGTCGATCTCATTTTTGAGACGTTTGTATTCCTTTTTGCCTGTTTCACTTACTGCATTTTTATATTTTCTCCTTTCATCAATTGAATTCAATATTTCTTCTGTTACCCAAGGATTTCTACTAGCCCTCGTCTTTTTACCTACTTGATCCTCTGCTGCCTTCACTACTTCATCCCTCAAAGCTACCCATTCTTCTTCTACTGTATTTCTTTCCCCCATTCCTGTCAATTGTTCCCTTATGCTCTCCCTGAAACTCTGTACAACCTCTGGTTCTTTCAGTTTATCCAGGTCCCATCTCCTTAAATTCCCACCTTTTTGCAGTTTCCTCAGTTTTAATCTACAGGTCATAACCAATAGATTGTGGGCGGAGTCCGCATCTGCCCCTGGAAATGTCTTACAATTTAAAACCTGGTTCCTAAATCTCTGTCTTACCATTATATAATCTATCTGATACCTTTTAGTATCTCCAGGGTTCTTCCAGGTATACAACCTTCTTTCATGATTCTTAAACCAAGTGTTAGTTATGATTATGTTGTGCTCTGTGCAAAATTCGACCAGGCGGCTTCCTCTTTCATTTCTGTCCCCCAATCCATATTCACCTACTATGTTTCCTTCTCTCCCTTTTCCTACACTCGAATTCCAGTCACCCATGACTATTAAATTTTCGTCTCCCTTCACAATCTGAATAATTTCTTTTATTTCATCATATATTTCTTCAATTTCTTCGTCATCTGCAGAGCTAGTTGGCATATAAACTTGTACTACTGTAGTAGGCGTGGGCTTCGTATCTATCTTGGCCACAATAATGCGTTCACTATGCTGTTTGTAGTAGCTTACCCGCATTCCTATTTTCCTATTCATTATTAAACCTACTCCTGCATTACCCCTATTTGATTTTGTGTTTATAACCCTGTAGTCACCTGACCAGAAGTCTTGTTCCTCCTGCCACCGAACTTCACTAATTCCCACTATATTTAACTTCAACCTATCCATTTCCCTTTTTAAATTTTCTAACCTACCTGCCCGATTAAGGGATCTGACATTCCACGCTCCGATCCGTAGAACGCCAGTTTTCTTTCTCCTGATAACGACATCCTCTTGAGTAGTCCCCGCCCGGAGATCCGAATGGGGGACTATTTTACCTCCGGAATATTTTACCCAAGAGGACGCCATCATCATGTAATCATACAGTAAAGCTGCATGCCCTCGGGAAAAATTACGGCTGTAGTTTCCCCTTGCTTTCAGCCGTTCGCAGTACCAGCACAGCAAGGCTGTTTTGGTTATTGTTACAAGGCCAGATCAGTCAATCATCCAGACTGTTGCCCTTGCAACTACTGAAAAGGCTGCTGCCCCTCTTCAGGAACCACATGTTTGTCTGGCCTCTCAACAGATACCCCTCCGTTGTGGTTGCACCTACGGTACGGCTATCTGTATCGCTGAGGCACGCAAGCTTCCCCACCAACGGCAAGGTCCATGGTTCATGGGGGGAGTACCTGACATAAATTTCAACTTCACACCTCCACCTGTTCCTGAGAAAAGGAGGTCTTAACTGGTGGGCAGACGGACGGGCAACAAAGTGATTCCACAGGCGCTTCGTTTATACCGACTGACGTAAGGAACCCTAAAACAAAAAATAAATTCTCCATCCGTTACGAGAAAATATTTTTGGCTTCGATCAGTTATACTGAAACCTATTCGAGTGCCACTGACATCGAAGCAATTTGTAATTGAACCTCACTTCCACTCAGGCGCAAACTAATTTCGGTTCTCCGCTTTTTGTAGTCACTGTCTACATTTGATGTAGATTTTGTCATAACTCGTATTAATTTAGCATCCCATTGAAGCGTAGCGGTATTCTCATTGACGCATGTGAAGTCTACTGGGACAACAGTGACTAACCACGCTTGATGTTCTTCAAATCAAACCTTCTCCATTTTTTCATGGACTCATCCTTCCGATGCGATATAGTCGGGAACACTGCATCCGCTGACCAGCGCTATGCTCATATAACTCTGTATGGGGAATCGAATGTTGGCATTATAGTTCTGGCCGGCCTTAAACCTTCACCCAAGTGCAGAACACAATAGCTACGCTTGGATAATGGGAGGAGTTTCTGTGCTTTGTCGTAGTCCAAAAATCAGCCGTTCCAGAGGAATTTAAATTCATATTTTTATATGATATTTGTATGCGTCCTCGAGAAGATACACCATAATTCAGGGCTACATACACATCAAACACTTGGAGAGAGTTTCTGGACTCTGAATGCTTATATGTGAAGGCAGCTGGTAAGGGGACCATAATAGAGCATTATCCAAAACACGATTTAAGGTGGAGGACGCCAATACAAACACAATGACGTTACTGTGCTACATTCTCAATATACAGTGGATGGCAGATGGCTGAAGAGGCAGTCTCCCGTCTAGCAAAGTACCATCCACAGGAATAGTAGCGTGCCCAGGTAAATGCAACTACTGGCACTTGAGCTACTCACCTGTCCAAGTAACATTTCGGAAGCGAAGACGTGTATAGAAAGGACAAAGTAGACCTTGAACACAAGAAATGAATGTGGACGTAATATGAATATTAGTTTTAGGAAAATCCAGTTCCATGTAAAGACAACTGTTTTGTTGATAATTTATAAAATAATAAGCAGACAGATATCTGGCATTGTGATACTAATTTTTTTCATTATGCAATTAAGATATAAATTGAAATTAAGAGAAAAAGCCTGCTTCCCGATTGTTTCTGTGTTCCCGATATGAGAGCGAGGTGGAAATTAGTGAACATTACTTCCTCTGTACTGTAGTAATCTTGAGCCAGGTTAATTTTATGGGGGGTAGGACGTCAAACGGGCCGACTTGGAGCAGGAGAGGCGCCACAGGACATTTTAATTTCCACTGTCTATACTTTTACGAGTAAATTTATAAAACTTTGTCAGCATGACCAGCAAGGATTCAGGATTCACACTCATAGCAGTGGAAGTTCACAAACATGACAAAATATTTTTTTTTTACGTGTGAAATTTAATCATTTTTTCAGTTACTGTTGGCAGAATTTGATGCTATAGGTACACTTTTCTTTATAAGTAGGAGAGACTCTTCGATGAATTTTGCACAGCATACAAACCTTACTTACAGGTGTATGAAACTCTAGAATTTATTTAATTTATGAAAAAAATTAATGAGCTGTTACGTTTTAAACTTCATGTTTAGAAACAAACTCAAATTTTATAGTTAATTATCTCAATTTTTACTACAGTTTGTAATAGATTTGGAAAATTCTAGATTTTCATACACCTGTAACTATGGTTCGTATGCTGTGCAAAATTCATCGAAAAATCTCTCCTAGTTGTGAAGAAAAGTGTACCTATAGGAACAAATGCAGCCAATAATAAGTGAAAAACTGATGAAATTTCAGATATAAGAAAAAATTATTTTGTTACGTTTTTGAACTTCCACTGCTATGGATGTGAATCCAGAATCCTTCCTGGTCATGCTGAAAAAGTTTTATAAATTTATATGTAAAAGTATAGACAGTGGAAATTAAAATGTCCTGTAGTGCCTCTCCTGCTCCAAGTCAGCCCGTTTGACGTCCTACCTCCCTTAAGGTCCATCACAAAGGATCTGGAAGACAACGGCCAGCCGCTGTCGGCACAAAACTGCGAGGTACAACAGCCTACGGTTTACGGAACGCACCATCGTGCTACTCTGTCCCTCCTAATTGCTAGCATTTCTCTCTCTCGCTCGTCTCAGCCTTATGGTGCCTTCATTAATTACATTTTTCCACCTTTTATTTTAACTGATGTTTGATAACATGTGAAAGCAAAGCAAGGGGAAACTACAGCCGTAATTTTTCCCGAGGGCATGCGGCTCTAGTATATGGTTAAAGGATGATGGCATCCTCTTGGGTAAGGCATTCTGGAGGTAAAATAGTCCTCCATTCGGATTTCCCGGCGGTGACTATTCAAGAGGATATCGTCATCACCGGAAACGAAACTGACATTCTACTGATAGGAGTGTGAGATGTTAGCTCCCTCAATGTGACAGGTAGGTTAGAAAATTTAAAAATGGACAAGGATTGGTTGAAGTTAGATATAATGGGTATTACTGAAGTTCGGTGGCATGAGGAGCAGGACTTCAGGTAAGGTGAATTCAGGATTATACATACAAACTCAAATAGGAGTAACGAAGGAGTGGATTTAATAATGAATAAGGAAATGGGAATGCGGATAAGCTACTATGAACATTACAGTGAACGCATTATCGTAGTCAACATAGACACGAAGCTCACACCCACCACAGTAGTACAAGATTATAAGTGAACTACTTCCGCAGATGATAAAGAGATTGAAGAAGTGTACGATGAGATAAAAGAAATTATTCAAGTAGTGGAGGAAGGCGAAAATTTGATAATGAAACTAGAATTCGATAGTAGGAAAAGGAAGAGAAGGAAAAGTAGTAGACGAATATGAACTGGAGGGAAGGAACAAAGGAGGAAGCCGTCTAGTAGAAATTGGCAAAGAGCATAGTTTAATCACCGCTAACACTTGGTGTAAGAATCATAAAAGAAAGTTGTATGCGTGGAAGAGACCTGGAGACACAGGAAGATTTCAGACTGATTATATAATAATAAGTCATAGAGTTCGGAAACAGATTTTAAATTGTAAGACATTTCCAGGTGGAGGTGTGGACTCTAATCAGAATGTAAGGCTTATAAAATGTGGATTAAAACTGAAGAAATTGCAAAAAGGTAGGGTATTAAGGGGAACTTCAACTTATCCAGTTGAAAGAAGCAGAGGTTTTCGAGAGTTTCAGAGGGTGGAGTAGGAAACGATTGTCATGAACAGGGAAAGGAATGCAGAAGAAGATGAACAGGTACCTTTGAGAGGTGAAATAGTCAAGGCAACAGAGGATCAAATAGATGAAAAGATAAGACTTAGTAAAACCAGTGGGTAACATAGGAAAAAATATAAAAATGCAGTAAATGAAGCGGGAGAAAGGTAATACAAATGTCTAAAACATGAGATTGACAGGAAGCGCAAAACGGCTAAGCAGGATGTAGGAACACGTGAGGCGATACTGACCCTACGACTTATCTTAGATAGGTTAAGGAAAGGCAAACCTGCGTTAGTAACCTTTGTCGACTTAGAGAAAGCTGTTGACAATGTTGACTGGAATACTTTCTTTGAAATTCTGCAGGTTTCAGGTTAAAATATAGCGTTGGCAAGGGAATGAGATAGGATTGTAGTCCATCCCCGATGTTATTTAATCTGTACATTTGGCAGGCAATAAAGGAAACTAGAAAAAATCTGTAGTAGGAATTAAAGTTCGGGGGGAAGAAAAAGAAAACTTTGAGGTTTGCCAATGATATTTTAATTCTGTCAGAGACAGCATATGACTTGAAAGAGCAGTTGAAGGGAATGGACAGTGACCCGAAAGAAGGATATAAGATGAACATCAACAAGAGCAAAACGAGGATAATGGAATGAAGTCGAATTAAAGCAGGTGATACTGAGGGAATTAGAACATGAATTAGTTGATGAGTTTTGCTATTTGTGCAACAAAAAATCTGATGCTGGCAGAAATAGAGAGGATGCAACTTGCAGACTGAGAATGACAAGAAAAGTGGTTCTGAAGAAGAGAAATTTGTTAATATCGAATAAGAGAGAAAATTTAGGCAGGCTTTTCTGAAAGTATTTGTTTGGAGGGTAGCCATGTATGGAAGTGAAGCATGGACAATAAACAGTTTGGACAAGACGAGAATGGAAGCTTTTGAAATGTGGCGCTACAGAAGAATGATGAGGATTAGATGGGTAGAACAATTAACTAACTGTGATGTACTGAATCGAATTGGGAAGACAAGAAACTTATTGCACAGCTTGAATAGAAAAACGGTGTCGGTTGATAACACACATTCTGAGACATCAAGGGATCACCTAGATCGAGATCATAGTGAAAGTGATATGCCATCACCTTCCCCATGGATGATATGTCTGTGATGTAATTACATCGTGGTATTAGGCAGTACGGTGTTGTTTCTACGCTCTTACGTATGACCTGTTAACTGTCAAAGGAATGAATTAGTTTCATGTTCCACCGATCATTGGGACGATAAATCGCAATCATGTGAAACGAGTCAGTCGCACCACCTTTTACACATTACAATGATAGCAATTCTTCTACGCAATAGCCGGAGTTCTCTAGGCGAAACGTTCCCTGTTTGTTTTCAAATTTTACTTTTCTGTCTGTCAGATATATCATTGGATGACTGATCAAAATTCTTGTTTCCAGCATTGTTCACCCATTTTTATGCATACGAGAAGTCTGATAGGACCGCTTTTGTTCTCTATATGCATAAACTATCTGACAGATGAGTGAACAACAATCTGCGATTGTTTCCTGGTGATGCTGTAGTGTACCAGAAAGCGTCGAAACTGGGTGACTGCAGGAGGCTACAGGATGACTTGTATAGTATTTCTATTTGATGTGATGAGTCGCAACTTCTTCCAAGTGGGGAAAAATGTAAGTTAATACTGATGAGTAGGTAAAACAATCTTGTAATGTTTTAATACAGTATTAGTGATGTCCAGCTTGACACAGTTACGTCGACTGAATATCTAGGTGTAGCGTTGAAAAGCAACGTGAAATGGAATGAAAATTTAACATCGGTTGTAGGGAAGGGAAATGGTCGACTTCGGTTTATTGAGACGATTCTAGGGATGTGTATCTGATCTATAAAAGAAACCGTGTACAGAACACTAGTACGACACATCGTTGAGTATTACTCGAATGATTGGGATCTCCACCATGTCGGACTAAAGGAATACATCGAAGCAATTCAGAGGCGTACTGCTAGATTTGTTATGGTGATTTCGATCAACAAGTGAATATTACGGAAGTGAACTCATACGGGAATCCGTGGAGGGAAGAAGACATTCTCTTAGCGAACCACTATTGAAAAATTTTTTGGGAAGCGGAATTTGCGATAGACTGGAGAACGACCCTACTCCTACCAACAAACATCTTGCATAAAACATACGAAACATGCGAAGTGTGTGAGAAAAGTAGTGAGACTGATAACATTTGCGAGCAGTCTGGCAGAGCTGTGTTGTTCTACTCGTGTTGACCGGTTTATTCACCCCTTCCAGATGCTCAGTCTGAGTTTCAGCTCCGCACAGCCAACACGTGATATTTTAGAGCGCCATCGGTGAAGTTGTGTTTTTGTTGCGTGTTACGAAAATGGAGCGGTGGAATTTAAAGCTACGTTATGCAATCAAGTTTTATGTTAAACTTCGAGAATTCGCGAGTGTGACCTTTTAAAAATTGAAACAGTCTTACGGGGAACATTCCTTATCAAGATCACTAGATTTTTGCTGGCACAAATTAATTTTGGAAGGCAGAGAACACGTTGAAGATGAACCTCGCTCAGGGTGACATTCGTCTTCAAAAACCGAAACCGACGAAAACGTCCAACGTGTGCGTGCCCTTATGATATGCGACTTTAAAAACCAAGCTGTCAATGAAGTGTTTTACAAAGGCGTCATTGAACGGCTCAGAAAAAGGGTGAATCGAGTGAAATCGGACAGTGCAGACAAGTGGATGCTGCACCATCTCAGAATTTTTGACCTCAAAAGGCATTACTGCTGTCTCACATCGCCACTATTCCCAGATCTGAGTGTTTGTGACTTTTTTCTATTCCAGAAATTGAAAAATCTGTTAAAACGACTTCATTTTGGAACTCTGGAGAACATGTGACCGACGTGTTAAAGGCCCTACCAGCTGATGCCTTTCAGCGCTTCTGCCAAGACTGGGGACAACGACTCCGAAGTTTATCGCCGCCGAAGGGAACTGCTTTGGAGAGGACAATACTGCTGTTTGAAAAAAAGTAAAAACTTTGGTAGATGATGAATCAGTCACGTTACTTTTGTCACAAACTTCTTATACTGTAGATGGTCGTTTCTCCCTCGTTCCTATTGCGAGTAGAACAGAAAAAGGGAACGAATGGCAGTGATACAAGGTACCCTTCGCCATGCAGCGTATGGTGGACTGCAGGGTATGTATGTAGATGTAGATCCGGATGAAGTGAACGTGAGAAGTGTATGTGAAAGTAATGTTATACCCTAACAGCAAGTATAAAGAAAATCGTCTTTCAGCCTAAAAACATGTGTTATGGATGATTTATAAAATCATAACCAAACAAATATCTACCATCTGAAGAATGATTCTTCCATCACTTGGATTCGAGCCAGTAGCGCAGTGCAGTTTTTGTTCTGTTACAGTTGATTGTGGGGTAAAGGTTAAGGAATTCTTTAACAGTGTTCGTTGCTTTCTGCTGAAGTTTATACAACATTTATTTCCTCTGGGTGAGTCATTGTAACTTTATCAGCACGTTTTACATACGACGTTTGCGACCTCACTGTGCAACACGATGACCACTCCAAAGTCCGCATGCTCAAGAGGTGACTCACATTCATGTTACCATCACTTGTTTTCGAAATGATGGTGAGCTCATTAGAAGTCGGTATGAAGCTGACTCACGGTAAGCACGATACGCATTTCACAGTAGTTGTAGCTTGTGTCAGAAGACACGCGAGCCACAAGGGATTCTCCGGCCGAAACGTTTACTGACTGAACAAACCGGTATCGGTGCCTTCGTGCGACTGACGTCACTATGTATTACGTCAAGGCTACGAGCGCCGAGTACGCGAGCACTATGGCGTCACCGCTGTCGCTATTTTTGGACGGTATCGTCACTAAAGAAAGTTGTTCCGCACACCAGAGAAAGCCCAACTAGTTTGTGACGTCATGCACCCTGGGACGACAAGGCTCTTCCGCGTGCAAAGTTGCGTGCCAAATGCAGCTCTATACGAAACAAAGCATCGCTGTGTGGTGTTTTTAGCGTGGTAGGCAATAACTCGATAAATTTAGGTAAATGTATGTGATAATATTGTTACGATCAAACAAGCCACGACGATATCAACTGCTATATTGGTACAATATGCGTCCAGCAAGAATCATGTAATTAACAGTGCGCATGGCTACTTGAGCATAATATGGCGCATCAGTAGTGAAAATTAAGGTTAAGATGCAGTTGAAGGCTTAAGAGAGAGTATTGTGTACGCTGTTTTTTAAATAACGCAGGCTTGAAGTAGAGCCTGCACTAATACCTACCGACAGTGTGACTGTTGAAGCTCAAATGTTACTCATTAAGATCTAAATTTAAAGTGGCAGTTACTTGGAAAAATTTGTTATGACTCTGACAAAGCTTGTTAAAGTTAATAGTTGAGCATAGCACAGTTTTTAGCTGGTCTGATCGTTTTGACACAGTCTGAGCATAAACGATTTTCCGAGACAGAATAAATCAGTCAATGGAGGAAATGCGAAAACTGAGATAGATTATTTTGAAGAAGATCGACGCGCAACTTCAGAAGAAATTTTTGAGACCACAGGAATTTCACTGACTTCAGTATTCGGACAAAAGATTTCAAAATGGGGACACCTTTTAATTTATGGCTCTTCGCTTCTTGGCCTCTGAATACAAGCGTAAATGGCTGGGCATTACTGTGCATCTTTAGTGTGTGCTGGTGTAACGTAGATTAAATACTTTGAGCAGGAGCTAAAATCACAGTCCAGAACATGAGAAGCTGTTTCTTGAATATCGACAAGGCTTCGACAGTTCAGTCAGAGTTCAAACAAACTATGACCTTTACGTGGAATCACTGCAGAACCACTAGACAGAGTTCTATGTGGAACAACTGTTACCTCGGTCTGTTATCGCGTCTTCAAGCATAAACTATACATCTACATCTACATTTGTATTCCGCAAGCTACCTTACGGTGTGTGGTGGAGGAAATTTTGTGAACCACTGTCCTGCGAGAAACTGATACTCGCGTACACACGATAGTGCAATTGAGCTAGGAGTTTTTCAGTTTCTAAACGGCCATCCTGAATTGTTAAAAAAATTCTTAACTACTTAATAGAGTAGGTTACAACTGTTGTCTTACTTCAGATTTCAGATACACCTCATGACTGGGCTAAGACCCCGAAACCGTGGTAGTCTATAGCGAGTTCTTTCTTGCAAGACTTCGGTCAATAAAATATTTTACAGTTGTGGCGGATTTGTTTACCATGAACATATTAATGTACATTTTTACTTATTTTCTGTGTTATTCAAACACTCTTATTGTTTACAACGTCCGCAGTAGTGTAAGGGAAGTCGAGACCAACAGTTTCATATAGGACACTTGTGATCTATCGCGTCAGAAAACTAACTGAAGCTCGCCAATAAAATCTTCCTAAGCCACAGTCCATGCGGCTCGCACGAGACATCGAGTATTCTCGCGTTCACTTCGCAGCCATTAGCCCTATAGAAAAAATGAATGAGACCTTATTCGTATGAAATTTAATGTGTTTTAATTTTGTACTGCGACACGTTTCCACTGGCAATTTTAGAGTTATTCAAGAAAAAGGTACAAAAGTGATTTTAAATGTGTTTTATCTCTGAAACTATTCGGAACAGAGCATACGTCTATATGTTCTTCGTTCAGTGAACACTACTATCCTTCAAAGCATGAACCTTTTCTCCTAACTCAGCCTATATGTTGTGAAAGGTAATGGTCTTGTACCAATTCCCTGAGGTCGCTTTTCATGCTCGAAGTCGACCACTCATGCTGTATGATAAGGTTCTCCCGCATATCAGATCTGTAACCGAACAGTTGCGTGATTATGGTTGAGACTCATTTTTCTACAGTCCATACGTCAGGCCACTAAACTATAACTTATTTCTGGGGTTGAAACAACCTATGCTTGAAGGTTTGTTTCCTTCTCTGAGAGCGTTCAGCCATTCGAATTGTGAACGGAGATGGTGTCTTGAATGGAAAACTGTAACGCACTAGGTGTTGAAATTCTATGTGATGTAGGGAGACTATACTGAACCAGTAAATCCGACTCACTCCACCCCATCCCCTTTCCCACCTCCCAGCTTTGATTCTGTAAGGAATAGAATAGAGCTCCCAAGTACGAAATTGTATTTAAATGTTGTTGGAGGCGCTAAAAAAAGTGTTCTCGTTATCAAACATTGGATCAAAGATTTATTGTTTTTTAATTAAGGTTTAGTGAGCCATTAGTTTGTCTTCGTTCCCAAAACCGAGTTGTCTTCGTATGCGAAGTCGAGTCTGAAAGAAACTCTAGATATTTAGTACCTCACTGACATAGAGTTGGTTGCCTAACTTGATCATTCATTTGCTTCATGCTGTTTTAGAGCTGTATATTGATCAATTATCGCGGGCTAAGAGGAGGGATTCTGGTTGATCATCCATTTTGAACTCAATGTCAATGCCTTGCAAACTTCACACTCCGTTATCTTTCGTTTGCTGTATCCTTTGCCCAGAGGATTGTTGAGCAGTTTGTTTTCTGAAATTACGCAAGATCGAGATAGCTTAGATGAGTTGACAGCCCGTATAATGCGAGGGTTGGAACTTAAATAGTGGCAACTATTTATTCACAACCGATACAAAAGAGTTACATGTTTGCATCTGTTACTGTCCTTCAAAGTAGTCACCAGCGTTGTGTAGAACCCGTTGCCAGTGACGTGGAAGGCGTAGTATACCGTTAGCAGAGCCTGTTCTGTTGATGGTGCGAAAGGAGAGGTCTACTGCCTGTCGAATCTCTGGAACAGTTCTAAAGCGAATGCCACGAAGTGGATCCTTAATCTTCGGAATCAAATCAAAGTCACAAGGACTTAAGTCCGGGGAGTATGGTGGATAGTACAGTACATTCCCATCGACCGAACAGAGCAGCCACAGCTTGCGTTGTATGAGCCCGCGCGTTGTCGTGCAAAATTGATGGCTGGGTTGCGCAGAAAGTGTCGCCGCTTCTTTAGCATTATGGGTCGCCGCGAAAGTCGAAAGTACGTCAGAGCCCCAGTATGGTGAAAGTTATGGTGATTCTAGTGTACGACTGTGACGGTGTTATCCTAACGTATTACGTTCCTCCTTGGCAGACCGTCAATGCACAGTATTACTGTTGGTTTGTGGAGCACCCGACCAGCTTTGTCGGGCAGTGCGAGGTCTGACACCGTCGCTTACCTCTGCGGGCACCTTTCATCCAACTTCGTCAGCTCCATAAGTTGAGTTTGTCTTCCCTTCTGTAACCTTAGCCGCTTGTTTCTCAGTGCAACACGTTTTGAGGTTCTGATCGTTAGTGCCGGTGCAGTGCTGTCGTATTTGGGACTTACTGCCCTTGACTCAAACACTTGTTATTCAGTTGTATTTTGCTAATTAATTCATTGTCTTACAAGGGATCCTTCTTAAGGATTGTTGCACTGAAACTGTTTCGGGGCCCGCTGCTAACTTATTGCTTTAAATACAATCGTAAAATTGTTATACTGGTTTGGTTTTGTTAAATTCGCAAGTTTTCAGTATTGAATATTTGTCCAGCATTACGTGTCAATTCTGTAGTTGCTCTAATTATCATTCAGCACTGCCCCAACTAAGAATTACAAATTTTTGATGCTCCTTTTTTTAAAAAAAAGAATTGGATTATGAAGCACAATATTTGAAATTGTAATGGCGTTAGCTGTTTTCCAATAGTTCGAATTCTCTGGGACATATTAGCTCTTTTTCAGTTTTTGATTATCTCCTTAAATAAATTTAAATTCTGAGAAATGATTAATGATGTCATAAGCGGGGCTTAGCCTTCCACAAGGAGTTCCATTTCTTGTTCTACTCCTGGGGATTTCAGTTAGTAGCTTCAACGGCAGTGTTACTCAGTTTTAATGTGTGAATGGATAGGATTACAAAGTCTCGTACGATACATATACCACATTAGTACTCTAGTCATAAGTCAATGTGGCATAAATACAACTTCCGACTTACCTGTTTAAAAGTGGCTGCGAGGAAGAGAACATAACAGCAAATGTTGAGCGTAGAGTTATTGTTTAAAATTATACCATATAAGGAGAAAAAAATATTTATTTATTTATGCATTTATTTTACCTGGCAAGATTAGGGCCTTCAGGCCCTCTCTTACACCTAACCAGGCATACTCAGATTGAACGAGTTACAGTTTCTACAGAACATTAAGGACATATAACGTGTTATACAGTATTAATGCTAAAGAAAAAAGAAATAGAGATTATAACAGTAGTACAATGATAATTATAACAATCAAATAAATAATTATAACAATCAATAATAATAATAATAATAATAATAGTAATGACTATGTATATGAAAGTAAACATATTTTTCTTTTATGAATGTCAGTCCTATTGCTAGTTGGGACTTTTCTCGTTATGTTCATGCAGCTTGTGAGTCATTCTCATCGAGCAGAGACATAAGACGATAGAATGGGGTGAAAGAGATATAGAAGAGGTAGATAGGTTAGAGGAAGAGAAATAGAATGGTAAAATTCGAAGCTATGATGGAGAGGAGAAAGAAAGAGATGAGAGGGGCACAACAATGGTGGCTATACCGTCCCTAATATGTAAGTTTTGAGTTCCCTCTTGAATGTTGAGTGGTTCTGGATAAGACGCAGATCACAGGGGAGCGCGTTCCATAGTCGTATGGCTGAGATGGAGAATGACACGGAGAAAGATTTTGTGTTATGTAAAGGTACAGCCAAAATGCTAGACGTATCCGATCTGGTATTGCGGATGTGGAATGGTGATAGGTGTTTAATGTGAGAAGATAAGTATTGGGGGCACCAGTGGCTAAGAAATCGATGAAGTAAGCACATCGTGTGGAGATCGCGTGCCTTATGTGGGCGTATCCAACCTAGCTGGGAGTATGAAGGACTGATATGATCATACAACCGTATATTGCACACGTATCTAACGCAAGCATTCATCACTAGCTCGAGGCATCTCGAATTTTCATTATTTGTGCCGTGTTGAAATACATCACAGTAGTAAAGATTAGGCAAGACTAGTGTTTGGACTAATTTTTGTTTAACATGGGTTGGAAATATTTTTCTAAATTTTTGAATTGCATGGAGGGAGGAGAGCGATTTCCGGCAAGCTGTGACTGTTTGTTCTTCCCAGTTTAGGTGTTCATCCAAGATTATTCCAAGGTCTTTTACTGGTTTTTGGTATGGTAGTTGAGTGCCATTGAGGAGTATTTGAGAGACTGTTTCGCGAAAGTACCGGCTGATTAACTTTGGATGAGATATAAGTATGACCTGGGATTTCTTGGGGTTTAGTTTCAGACCTAGGTTCTGTGCTCATCGAGAAACAGAGCAAAGATCTGCGTTCATACTCGCTACTGCGTCAGCAATGTTCTTGGGGCTTGCACTTATGTACAGTTGGATGTCGTCGGCATATAGATGGTAGTTGCAGGAGTGAATCACTGAAGAAATATCATTAATGTACAGTGAGAAGAGTAATGGACCAAGGACGGAGCCTTGGGGACCTCCAGAGCGCACGTTCTTTCATGATGACTTTTCCGACCCACAAATGACTTGTTGACTTCTGTTTTTGAGGTAGCTGTCGAACCAGTGTATTGCGCTGTTTGAGAAATTCTCCTTTTTCATTTTAATTAGTAATATATCAAAGTCAACTGTATCAAAAGCCTTGCTAAAGTCAAGCAGTGTTAGGATGGTAGCTTCACGTCTGTCCATAGCATGTTTAATGTCATCAGTTACTTTGAATAATGCAGTTGCTGTACTATGGTGCTTTCCAAAGCCTGACTGATATTTGTCATGGATGTTATGAGTTTTGAGGTAATCCGTCAGTTGTTCATGGACGATGTATTCTAGGGCTTTAAACATTGCAGGTAGTATGCTGATCGGCCTGTAGTCACCTGGCGACTTAGGGTTGTCAGTCTTGGGTATAGGTTAAATTAAACTTTGCTTCCACTCAGCAGGATATGTACTACTGACAAGAGACAGGTTGAAAATGTCTGTGATAACTGGAATAATAGTGTCTACGACGTTCTTAATCATGCGAATGCTCACTCCATCATTTCCCACTGCCTCGGAAGAGATTCGCATAATTTCCTTGTGTACTGTGCCGGTAGTGACATGTTTTAGGAAAAACTTGTCTCTCGAGAGACTGATATCTTGGGGCTGGTAATTTGTCGCTGCGTGGCAGTTTACAGCTGTTGAGAAGAAATCGTTTAATTCTTCTGCAGACGCTTGATAAACAGCGTCAGATCTTCGCTTCTCTATACCGAAACTGCGCAGCTTTTTCCACAGTGCAGCAGGTTTTGATATGCCGCATACGACAGAGCGGGCAAGTCTGATTTTGGCATTCCTCACGCTTTGCTTGGTTCTGTTTCGGAGTTTCCTATAATCTTCGTACGCCTCGGGAGTTGGGTTACGCTTGAAGGCCCTATGTGCAGCATCACGTTTATTCATTAACTGGCGTAATGTAGTGGTGAGCCACGGAGCGGGAGCTCTCTTTACCTTGACAGTGCGCTGAGGAGCATGTTTATCATACAGTGCAATAATTTTGCGACATGATTCCCGAATTTTTCCGTCTAAAGTCGGTTCATTGCTTATATCATGCCAAGGGATGTCTGAGCAATCCTTTTGAGGAGCGTCATGGTTAACATTTTTTAGGTTTCTGAAGGTTACCAGGTGAGATTTTTCTTTGGTAGTATGCATTGAGTAATTTAAGAATATCACGTCATGAGCAGAGAGTCCCGGAGCGGAAGTCTGATTGGCGCGAATTATTGTATCTGGTCGCTTTGTTGCTATTATATCTATGAGTGTATGGCTGTGTGGCGTGTGATGAGTTGGGTCCAGCGGTGTTAAATTCATATCATTGCAGTGGAACAGTCTCCTTAGTTTTTCTGCAGTGGGAGATTTTAACTGTAAGTCGATGTTTGTATGTAGAAGCAATAATTTGTCTAACACTTAAAGCACCCAGCCATCTAAGTTAAACCGAGCGTGGTGGCGCAGTGGTTAGCACATTGGACTCGCATTCGGGAGGACGACGGTTCAATCCCACGTCCGGCCATCCTGATTTAGGTTTTCCGTGTTTTCCCTAAATCGCTCCAGGCAAATGCCGGGATGGTTCCTTCGAAAGGGCACGACCGACTTCCTCTCCCATCCTTCCCACATCCGATGAGACCGATAACCTCGCTGTTTGGTCTCCTCCCCAAAACACCCCAACCATCTAAGTTAAAACTGACTGCAGGAAACAAAATGAAACATCACATTTTCACAGCACAGTCTTTTCTTTCTCGCAGTCGACTTAAACAAAAAATCTGTATATTGTTGTTTAAAAAACACTATATTTAGTAGATTACCACCTACAAATATGAAATCAAACGGTCAAGAAAATTCAGAGACTTTTATTAATAATTTTGCCTTTTCATATCTTAAGTATAGCCTATATATTTAATCCAGAATGAGATTTTCACTCTGCAGTGGAGTGTACGCTGATATGAAACTCCCTGGCAGATTAAAACTATGTGCCGGACCGAGACTCGAACTCGGGACCTTTGCCTTTCGCGGGCAAGTGTTCTACTGCAGAGTGAAAATCTCATTCTGGAAACATCCCCCACGCTGTGGCTAAGCCTTGTCTCTGCAATATCCTTTCTTTCAAGAGTGCTAGTTCTGCAAGGTTCGCAGGAGAGCTTCTGTAAAGTTTGGAAGGTAGGAGACGAGATAATGGCAAAAGTAAATCTGTGAGGAGGGGGCGTGAGTTATGCTTTGGTAGCTCAGATGGTTGGAGCCTAGCTATGTCAGAGAATCCTTCCCAACAACACGACTACCGACGACGCGAGATGTATACCAACTCTTACTGCCCCGGTGCCCCATGAATATCCTGGAAAAGAAGTACCCAGACAAGAACGAGCGACAGATATGGCGCGTTATACGGAACGTTTACCTCCCAACGTAGGTACGCTCAATATGGTATGTGATGGTATATAGGAAGTTCGCAACGAATCAACGGCGGCACGCGATTCATTTGGCAGACACTCCACTATGTTTACACTGCGCAACAGTGGACACTGATGAACATCGTTTAGCATGTAGTGGGACGGCTCCGGTGTGGCACTTGGCACAGCAGATATTGGCGTTCCTGTTACTCTCCGCCCCTCGCACAATTTCATCAGACACACTTTTTTCCCCCAAGAATCTTATTTTCCGGTCCAAAAAACCAACGCAGTGACATGGGTACGGGGAATGGTTGTGGGCTACGTCTATAACGAATCGGAGAAGGACAAAATGGATTTTTGGCATTTTCTCCTGGATGGACACATGAAGCTGCTGCATATGAAATATAGGCAAGACTTCGCTAATTACTTGCAACTTACATTTACCGATCCGCCGGCCAGATGAGGTGTGACGGGTGAGAGATGAGATAGACGAAGAACCCGAGATAGACATCGATCACACTCACGGACCCTTAGTTAATTTCGAGAGGACGACCCAGTCTTACACCAACGTCTGGAGAACGGGTCGATAGATGGCTCTCTTGCTCTATCGAACGTCGGGTCGTGAGCAGGTGTCGCAGCCGACACGAATTTCATTTCATTGTTACAGGAGCATGTTTCTTTTGTTTTTGTACTATCCGCGATGTCTTCATGTCTTTCATTTGGACATTTTCAGTTTTATTCATTTCCTTACTTAATTAATTTTCTAATTAGCCAATATTTGTCAACATTTGGACATTGTAGATACCATTTATGCGGTAGTACAACAAAATGTATATCAGCAAAGGTTGTAAGTCTGACAGAAAAACAAATAAACATAAAAAAATAAAAAATAAAAGAAATAAAAAAATGAGTAGCGTTGAAGTCCCAGTCCGAGCGTCAAACCACCTTTACCCCATTTTTTCTTACTTTAATTACATTTAAAAGCATAAAAAAAGAAATAAAAAGATGATAGAGCATTTGCCCGCGAAAGCAAAGGTCCCGTGTTCGAGTCTCGGTCCGGCACACACTTTTAATTTGCCAGGCAGTTTCATATCAGCGCACACTCCGCTGCAGAGTGAAAATCTCATTCTGGAAACATCCCCCACGCTGTGGCTAAGCCATGTCTCCGCAATATCCTTTCTTTCAGGAGTGCAAGCTCTGCAAGGTTCGCAGGAGAGCTTCTGTAAAGTTTGGAAGTTAGGAGACGAGGTACTGGCAGAAGTAAAGCTGTGAGAAAGATCCGTCAGTCGTGCTTGGGTAGCTCAGATGGTAGAGCACTTGCCCGCAAAAGGCAAGGGTCCCGAGTTCGAGCCTCGGTCCGGCACACAGTTTTATTCTGCCAGGAAGTTTTATATATTTAATATACGTAAAAATTTTAGAGCTAATGTCCGAAGGTTTATAAGAAAATCGTCTAAAAATTTGAAATAAATTGGTCAAAATTTTTTTGAGGTTTTCGATATCAACGACTGTTCTTCATGTATCAAATATATATTTATGTACCAGTTATATCAAACACATGTAACCTGTGTCATATTAAATATTTATAAGAGTATCATGTGAAAGCGCATAGTAGAGCATCGTATGAAAATGTAAAGTGATCCGTCAAGATATTTTGGATATTTTTTGTAACATTTTTCACCCTTCTGTATGACATATATAGTTAAGTGTGACATAAATTGAAAAATATGCGTCCCATGCCCGCTTGAATGTTTGAGGATCGTGTAAAAATTTGAGGGAAGTCGATTAAGAACTTTTCGAAATTTTTGGTAACTGTAAACGACTTGACTCTGTACAGTAGTACAACGTCTGTCCAAACGTTTATTAGAGTAGCGTTTAAAAATCTGAAGTAAATCAGTTGGGAACACATTGAACTTTTTTAAAAACTACATTCTCTTTATTTAGTATGTATATTTATGTACCATATATATTGAAAAAAATATGTCTGTCCGAAGGCTTATTATAGTGTCGTGTAAAAATGTGAGTAAATCGGTCAAGAACATTTGAAGAATTTTGCTAACAATGTTTCAGTTTTATGTAGTATATATACACATTTATATAGCAAATATATCTTAAAAAGGGCAGCGTATGTCTCTGTGTACGTTTATTACAGTATCGTGTAAAAATTTAAGGTAAATCAGTCAATATCTTTTCTACATGTCTCTCCTAAGATTTGTCAGGCTCAGCATATATTTGCAGTTTCGTTTTTGCATTGTGCAGCTGTAGCCAGCCCAAACAAACAGTGTTCATTACTCGTTTCGTGCTATGCCCAGAGTGGACGGAAAGCGTCGGTTTGTTTCCTGCTACAAACAAAATGATTTCTGCAGTGGAATTTTACATGATCATTATGAAGAGCGGTCTTAGGTTAGTCTAATGCGATATTCGTTTTCTCGATATGTAGTAACAGGGACAGTAAGTCACGGAGAATCACCAGCATTCCAGCGACAACACTGCCCTGGCGCGCGCTGAGCCCTACCGCCAAGCATGTAGCACTGCTGAGTCGGTGCTGGACAGCTGTTTACGCTTCGTGATTTACTGCCCCTCATAATACATACGGAGAAAACGAATATTGGACTAATCTAATTTTGGAGCACTCTATCGAATGAGCACGTAAAACTCCGATTTCTTACCCACCACCTTTTACACAACACAAGAATAGAAGTTCCTCAACGGAATAGCAGAATTCTCGAGGCGAAACGTTTTCAGTGTGTGTGGTAACGGGGCACATGCTGAATTTGGGACAGGCAAGGCAGTGTCCAAAGTAACGAAAAAATCGAGGATGAGCAAGTAGCGGGGCTTCTGGCATTCGGGCAGGTACTGATAGGTGTTGTCTCCGTGAAAGTAGCCTCGCTGGGCGAACCCCCGAGAACCGTTGGTATTGTCGACTTACGGCTCACCTTCAACCTCGTGGCTGACCAGTGGTGAGGGGAGCGCTCAGCTGTGGATGGTGCTCAACTGTGTTCTTTTGTTTTTGGAAATTTGTGGTAAGTTCCTATGGCACCAAACTGCTGAGGCCATCGATCCCTAGGCTTACACACTACTTTATCTAACTTAAAGTAACTTACGCCAAGGACAACACACACACACACACACACACACACACACACACACACACACACACACAAACACACACACACACTTGCCCGCGGGAGGACTCGAATCTTCGACGGGGGGAGTCACGCTAACCGTGGCAAGGAGCCCTAGACCGCACGGCTACCCCGCGCGGCTAACAGTGTTCTGAAGAGTGCATTCAGCAGATAAAAATCTTATGCTTTCTTAAAGAAACGTGGCATGCTGCAAAATAAGGACCTAGCCTCAGTCACAGTGTTTTTTTTTCTGAGGACCTATGTTGCGAGCCTATTTACCAGGTGGGAAAATGCACGATTGACGCTAGGTTGCTGTTGCATAAGCAGTAGCTTTTTAGGTAGACAGGGGTGGATCGGAAAGTCATTGGAGTTTTAATGTGATCCGTTTCTATTGGTGGGATATTCATGAAGAAAACTATCATGTCATTGGCTGACTGATTCAGTGATTGGCGATGTCTTGTTTGACAGGAAGGATAGATCAAGCTGTACGATTCAGCTAAAATTTGGGGAGTTCATCGGGAGATGGAGACAAGGGAAGATTGTGAAAATCTGGTGCACATCTTAGCAGCCAGTCGGAGGGCAGAGTTCGTCTTAGCATAGCCACGGCCCTCGCCCAGCACTTCAGAGACACAAGCACGGCGGCAGCACTGGTTGGCTGGTTTGTGGGGGTTGAAGGGTCCAGACTACAAAGGCCATCGGTCCGGCGCGGCAGCACTCTACTCGTCTCATGTCGATTATTTGTGGTGAGCATTATAAGCAGCACCGGCTTCTTATGATAACCCTTGATCCAAATTTGGTCAGATCATTGCGGTTACCTATCTCAAGTCCAGCATTGCTTTAGTAAATGCAAGAGGCTTTCAACCTAATTGTCAGGCCAACAGTCGCTGTATTTGTTTGATTAGAAATTCACGAGTCTCTTTTTTAATGTCAGTTGACTCTAAAGGGCATGTTCTCATTGAACTTCAGGTTCGCTTGGTGTAATTCATGTGAGCATATTTGTAATATCGATTGAAGTGTGTTTTATATTTATCTTCTAATTCAGAAAATGAATGCGTTCATTGAAAACTTATTTGTTAACACCTTCATTTAACATCACATTTAATATTATGCAGTTGCCCCGATTTGGATCCACAGCTAAGGCCATAAATTCTTTGCGTTAGTCATTGCGCTGGACACAGTAATTTCAGCTTAGTGTGTCTGGTTCATATCAAATATACGCAAGGTTTTGCAATACGAAGGCTATAAAGTAACGACGGATGACTGTATCGAAATGTAATTTTGGTAATACGTAACGGAGTCTTATAGGCCCGTTTGGATGACGTTGGAACGAACGTGAAGCTGTTTTCAGATGATGCTATCACAGGTAGTGTGTTACGCCAGTAGGTTGTATCAAAATGAAGGAATATGTGGTGCAGGCAGATGATCGTTTTTGTATTCACTTGCAGTTGACGCAGGATGTAAGTAAATGTAATGTTCTGCGCATGAATAGGCAAGACATGATACTGTTCGAGTACACTGTTTTTGGAAAATCACTGGAAACAGTAACAACAATAAAGCATCTAGAAGTAACTGTTCGGTCCGAGCTAAAGCGGAATGACGATTTAAAGTTGTAAGAGAAATGGATACCAGACAGAGATTCATCGGAAGAATCTTAAGGAAATGTAATTCCTTCACGAAAGAAGTGGCTTACAGACTTTCCCGAGGTATTGTTGAGTACTTCTGTTCAGTGTGTGACATCACATTAGGTTATTCGTAATAGAAGAGATAGAGAAGATCCAACGAAGTTTCATGATGGGATCGTTTAGCAAGCGCGAGAGCGTGACGGTGATGCTCAACAAAAAATCCAGTTTCGGCGGTACAGAAGCCATATATGACGAATGGATTTATTGTTGAAATTCCAAGAGTTACTCCTCTCACACATGTCTCACCAAACGACCACACTGAGGAAAGCTGGGAAACCAGAACTCCTCATACGGAAGTTCATCGAAAGTAGTTCTTCCCATTGTAACCTCCCCACAAAATTTCGAATGACAATATTTAAATGTTAATGAGAATAGAACCTAAGTGTAACCCTCCAGCAATAAAAATATTTTATGGACAAAGACAATAAATGATAACTAGCAATCTGAGCCATGTGTAAGCTCCCCACAAAAAAATGAACAGTCAATTCAATGATAATGAAATCTCAGTGACAATGAAAACGCAAATAGACCGAAATGTCGATCTTAGGCCCTAATTAAACTCAAATTCTTACCTCAGTAAAACTGCATCTGCTCTTATTTTCGCCATAGCTTGGAGGAAATGCATCGCAAAAATTCTTTGAACTTAAGTAAATTTTTTCTTTAAGGAGATGCATGGGAAATTTTCTTTCAATAAAATGTTTGTTTTGTTAAAATGCTTGGTTTGAAAACAAAATTATTATTGGGGCGATTCTTGAACAAATTAATTACACTTAAGATGCATTACATTATCAGATGAGCGCAATGCTGCTTCATTACCTTATTTAAAAAATATACCTCGTCCTGAATCTTGACCAGAGTCCCATGTCGACGCCCGCCGACTCCTCACACACAACTGCGACTGTCTCTCGCGCGCTACTAGCACTGACTGAGTGCCACAAGCAACTACCACTACTGACTCCCTACATGCAACTCAACTCTCGCGCGGTCAGGCGCAGACTAGCAACAATAAATAACTCTCTGGTCAGAGATTCTGTCATGCCTCGCCATCGCTGTACTAAATACATATGCGTTTCATAACCCTCCACTGGGGGGGGGGGGGGGGCAAAAATTTGGCAGCGATGGTGAGTCATTTGGACTTGCCATGAGCAACAAATTTTTTCTTAATTAATTAACTTTTACAATTTACAGAATATTCAGATGTAGTACATGAATTAAATGTGGTGCACATGTACCGAGTACAAAACATTTCAGACAATGACAAAAAAAACAATAAAATATAAAATGAGTACAGAACGTATCAGCAAATCAGAAAAATGTATATACAAATCATGTTGATAAATGTCAAAAGTGCACACTTACTGATGTTCAGCACAAAACATATTATCACATGACATAAGTGCACATGCACTGAAAAATTCTTCGACGTTTTCTCAACAAATCTCATTGACAAATGACATAAGTGCACATATACTGTAGTTCAGAATATATCAACAAATCTAAAAAATGTATATACAATATAAAAGACAAGAGTGCACATATACTGTACTTCAGAATATATCAACAAATCGAAAAAAAATGTCTTTAGCATTTTCACAACAAATAAACATAATGGCAAAAAGTCATGTTGACAAGTGACATAAGTGCACATGCACTGCAGTTGAGAATATATCAGCAAATCACAAAATGTATATAAATAGAAATTATGTTAACAAAAGAAATGATTTTCACTATGTTACAAGAAGTAGGATAGGAAAGGGAAGGATTGCATCATGGTTGTAGCACTTTAGGTTGCACGCAGCTGCTCTGAAAGTCCATATCTTTCCACAGAAGTACAACACCAAGTGAGACAATCTGAAGTTCTTTCCCATAAGTATTTATCAGCGTAGCCAAGACACTGAAATGTCTTGGTAATATTCCCTGTTATCATTTTGGCAGTACATCAGGTACACCAAACAGTGGGACCATAATAACGTCTTCATCGCTCACGGTGGTGGCCAGCATGTTGTGTCAACACCACGCTCTTACAAGGCACACCAACGTAGAATTAGTGCAAAAACCAAATATAGTGCTCCATGATCATGAGGATGGACAGGACAAATGGATATGGCAGTAATTCAGGGTAGTTAGCTCAGAAGGTGAAGGACATTAAGTCACATAGTAGTCTTCATTGAGAATTACAGTAGCAGTTTGCGGCATTCATAGCCCAGTTATTGAACATTTCTGTACCATGTATTTAGTATTACAGAATAATGTTCATAAAATTAACTGAATATAGCAATTATTGGCATCTTGGGTAATCGTATTACAATAAACAGTGGCAGTCCTTGGCCAGTTACAAAGCATATTTAGTATGACAGAATAATGTTCATAAAATTAACTGATTATAATGAACATTGGCATTGATTGGCCAATTATAAACCATCAGAAGTCATCATTGAAAAGGAGAGTCAATTATTGGCATAGCATTAACATAATTCATTGAGTTATACTAATTATTGGCACTCATTGGCCAGCAAGTATTGAATAGTACAACATTTTTAATTATTGGCAGTCATTGTCCTGTTACAAAACATTAAAAGTCATCATTGAAAATAGGAGCTAATGAATGGCACAGTATTAACATAATTCATTGAGTTATACGAATTATTGGCACTAATTGGCCAGTTACAGACATCAAAAGTCATCATTGAAAACAGGAGCTAATGAATGGCATAGTATTAACATAATTCATTGAGTTATACAAATTATTGGCACTAATAGGCCAGCAAGCATTGAATAGTACACAACATTTTTAATTCTTCCAGTGACATATACAGTATTCAAAATGTAACACACTGTAATTATTACTCAATGTCTGTGACTAAAAAAAAAATCATTCAGTATTACTCAGAACTCTCTTAAATGGGTAGCATTTTGTTAGCAATGCATTGCTTGCGGTAATTATAGGGGAAAGCAAGAGGACAAAAAGAAAAAAATTTGCTTCTGGTTTGTTCCTGTAAATCAAAATGTGTAACGTCATTTGTCATGAGTCAACGTTATGAAACAAGTAGAGTATATATAATGACATAGATTTAATGAACAACTGCTTAGAGCACATTAATCTCATAAATAATTTCTCCTGCAAAAAATATTTAAAAAAATGGATTATTAAGCTGAAAGAAGAAATGCATTTTGTGCTGAAAAGTAGTGAACTTCGAATTAACAGGTAGTGAAATGTGTATAAAAAATGTGTTCCATAGCTGTCCTTTCCAAAACCTTCAGTCATTATACTATGCAATATAACACCTGCTGTCAAAGCGAACTGCAACATATATTTAAATAACTACATAGCATAAATACATAACTGCAACAACATCCTCATCTGTAAAGAAAAAACTTCATTATCCATCACTTCATTACTTATATTATCATAACTCCATTATTATCATCACCTGTAAAGAAAAACTTCATTATTCATAGTACCATATTCTTCATCATTATTCATCAGCATTCATTATCATCTGCAAAAAAATCACTTCATTACTCATTGCACAACTATTCCTTATCTCTAGAATATTTCATCACTAAAACTAAGATGTGTAGTTCTGTCTGACAGCTTGCATTAATCGCCTTGTATTCTGAAAGAAAAAGTTAGTTAAGACTGCTATTCTACGATGTGTATAGTATATTCTTGTTAATGCTTGTTAATCCTAATCCATTTACTCTTCCTCATAAGGTTATTGCATCTTCTTTCGTTTATTCCGTAGGTGAAATTCCCATTTCTGTTTAACTTATTTCCTTTACACGTTATTTCTTTCTGAAAATGATGAACAGAGATTAATGTCTTGCATTTACATCATATACTCACTAAATAATGACTGGTTTATGGTAACATAATTAAGCATACAGCATAACATGACAGAAAACGTAATATGCCAAAAGCATAGACAGTGTTCAAAGGCAAAAATGTACAGAGAATATCACAATGCAGCAGCAAAAAATGTAAAAATAGTCACGATGTTGAGATATCATAAAGCAAAAATGTCAAAGTCAACTGGTGTTTGCTATGTCTTAGCTATTTCATAATGTATACAAACAAAACAGGAAAACAATCATACACACAAAAAAAAATGGAAAATGTGCATGGTCTGATGTGTAACGACAAGTAAAACGACCTGCTAACCTTATCTTGCCAAGCACTTGCCAAGAAAAAATACAATCATCAGTAAGTAGTCACATAAATATAATTGCATAAGTGGTCATAAAATGTGTAAATTCATATGGAAAATATGCACGGTCTGATGTGTAACGACAAGAAAAGCGACCTGCTAACCTTACCTTGCCAGGCACTTGCCAAGAAAAAAATGCGATAATCATCAGTAATTAGTCATGTGAATATAATTGCATAAGTGGTCATAAAGATTAGTAAATGGCATCATAGCATGTTATATCATAAAGTGGTTTCATTCAATAAAGGGTTTAACATTGTATACATGGTGGTTCCCCTTGCTTTTTCTGGTTCTCAAAGTTTCGACGTGTACAACATTGGGGTGAGGAATGCTGCGAATCCGATATGGACCTGCGTATAGAAGTTCAAATTTACTGCACTTACCTTTTATTTTTCTGGATAAATAGTGTGTACGTACTAATATCTTCTGTCCCACGTGAAAGTCTCGGCGTGTGCAAACCTGTTTTTGTTGTCTTCTCCGGCGCTCTGCGGCACGTTTGATGTTGTTCAGCGCAATGTCAATTATTTCGTGGTGTCGTAATCGACAAGATGTATGAAATGTTATTAATTCATTAATTTTGTTAGATGGTTCAGTATTTTTCAGTATAACAGACGGAGATAGCATAGTGGATTCATTTGGAATGGAATTAATTACATCTTGGAATGAGAATGTGTGTGTGTCCCAATCAATATGTCTTTTGTGGCAGTATATTCTACACAGTTTACCAATTTCTTTCATTAATCGTTCACAGGGGTTCGAAGAAGCATGGTACTTGGATATATAGATCGGAGAAATGTTTCTAGCTCGTAACATGCGTGTCCATATAGCAGAACGAAATTGTGATCCATTGTCAGAAATTACTTTCATCACATGCCCTACATGACATAGAAAATGTTTTACAAATGCTTTCGAAACAGTTTTAGCAGTAGCTTTGCGTAACGGAGTGAAAGTAACAAATTTTGAAGTGAGTGTAACAGCAACAAAGATGTAGCAAAAACCTCTGTTAGTTCTCCGAATTGGACCAAAAATATCTACTGCGGCCATATGTCTTAATTTAACAGGTACAATGGGATATAATGGAGGAATATGTGAAGTGGTGTCTGACTTAGCTTTCTGGCAAATTTTACATGACGCTAAAACTCGTCGTATACGTTTTTCCATGTTGGTAAAACAACAGTTCTGTCTCAGTATAAGAAAACATTTTCTGGCTCCGTAATGTGCGTAACTTAAATGAGTATACCATATTAATTTGTTAATCAGTCCGTCAGGAATGCATAATAACCAATTGATGCTGTCAGGATGAGAGCGGCGAAACAGAATGTCATTGTGTGTATGATTCTAATCGTAACATTATTCTTATCTTGCCAAAGGTGTTTAATTTCTTTCCACACGTTGTCTTTATTTTGCTCTTTTGCTATGTCCTGTAATGACAATGAAATAAAATTTTCAAATGCAACTTGCTGAATGTACATGACACTGAAATTTGCTTTGCAGAAGTTGGTTGGTACGTCTTGCTGATTGTTGCTGAGAGAACGAGAAAGTGCGTCTGCTATAACATTTTGTGTGCCGGGAATGTGAACTATTGTAAAATTAAATTCCTGTAAATAAAGTTTCCATCTGCTTAATCTGTCGTGAGTGAATTTAGCCGAAAGTAAGAATTGTATAGCTCTATGGTCTGTGTAAACGGTGGTATGTCTGCCATAAAGAAAGTGCCGAAATCTAGTAAAAGCCCATACAACACGTAATGTTTCCAATTCTGTAACGGAATAATTTCGTTCAGCAGGTGACAGAATGCGACTTGCAAATGCGATGTTTTTAATTACTGTTGAGCCATCTTCTTCAATTTCCTGAAAAATATGTACGCCTAAAGCGATGTTAGAACTGTCGGTGGCAATAGAAAAATTTCTGGTAAGATCTGGGTGCGATAAAAGTGGTGCATTCAACAAGGCCTGTTTCAGGTTCATAAATTCAGAATGTGCTTGCTTATCCCATGACCAAATAGTGTTTTTACCTGTTAATTGGCATAATCTAGGTGTGTCTAAAGCAGAGTGATGAATAAATTTACGAAAAAAGTTAATTAAGCCCAAAAAGCTGCGTAATTGCTTCTTCGTTGTAGGAACAGTAATGTCACGTAGAGCTTGAAGTTTTTCCGGATCAGGCGCAATGCCTTCTGCTGAAATTACGTGTCCAAGAAATTTTATGGAAGTTTTGCCAAAATGCGATTTACTGAGATTAACTGTGAGTCCTTGAGCATGAAAAGTTTGTAACAGTCGTTCTAGAATCAGATTGTGTTCAGTCCAGTTAGCTTCTGCAATAAGAATGTCATCTACGTACGTCGTGATTCTGTCCTTAAGTTCTGTCGGAAGTATTGTGTTCAAACCGCGAATAAAAGCTGCTGAAGAAATAGTTAATCCGAACGGTAATTTACAAAATTGATAACAGTCGCCAAAACAGAGAAATGCTGTGTACTTTCTGCAATTCGGATGAAGCTGAATTTGCCAGAATCCTGATTTCAAATCTAATGTGGAATAAATAGCAGTACCGTGAAATTTCTGTAGTAGTTCTTCTAGTGTCTGTGGTCGATCTGTTTCATTAATAATAATGTCATTAATGTGACGCGAATCAAGTACAAGGCGAAGTGAGCCATCCTCTTTCTTAACAATATGCAGTGGGTTTATGTACGGACTAAGTGCTGGTTCAATAATTCCTTGGTCAAGCATATCCTGCAACTCTTTTTTAACTTGTTCTCTGTGGATATATGGAATGGGATAATGCTATGCTTTAAATGTGTCGTGCTGTTTGACTTGAAATTCATACATAAAGCCGGACATAGTACCAGGAATGTTGTCAAAAACTGGAGCTTGCTGTAAAAGAATTTTTCGTAGTTGCGTGCGTTCGTCGTCTGTATTTGCACTGCTTTGTTTAACTTTATCGGAACTCATCTGCATTACGTCGTAGTCAGCTTCGTCTGGAGTGTTATAGTTATGTACGTACGTATCCGTGAACAATGTGGAATTACAGTCTATGTTACGTGTTGCGGAAATGACCTCTGTGCGGTTAATTGTTTGTTCTTCCGCAGATAATGAATGCTGAAACTCTAAAACCAATTGCACATTTTCATCCTTCAACATTAAATAGGAATTTTGAAAATCAACCACGGCGTCGTGTTGTACGAGAAAATTAGTACCTAAAATAACGTCTGTTGTCAATAAAGGAACAATCCAAAAATTTGAGTGAAATGTGTGACCTGCAATACAAAAGGATAAATGCGTCTGTAATTTAACGTCTACACCTTTACTCGATATTGCTCCTTTTACTTTCGTTTTGCCTAATGGTAATGTAGGATACGTATTCTCTTTGTTACATTCGTTGAAAGTTTCTTCATTTAAAACTGACATAGGTGATCCGGAATCGATTACTGCTGAAAATTTCGATGAACCAGTTTTAACTTCGCTGACAGGATGTGAAATGGTTTTCTGAACAACTGGTCTTTCCTGCAAAAGAGTGTCTCTGATATCGTCAAAAGTAATTACATTTTCGTGAACAACATTCTGCGTGTCTAAAGTAGTGCTTGTGTTACTGGAAGATGCGACCTGTACAGTATCTAGTCAAATTCTATCTGACGTATTATTATTGTCAGGACGATTCTGTGGCATTTCGACTATTTGAACTGTTCTATTATTTCTTCCAGACGTATTACGCTCTGGATGATACCTACTGTCGGGTTCATTCATGAGAACGGGTTCTTGCTGATCATTTTGCTGCTGGTAGGACCGGCTGTTGTTATATGTACGCTGATAATTGTGCTCATCATTTTTACGTCTGTCGTAATAGTCATTCCTATACGGTGCATTGCGATAAGAATTGAAATACTGCGTTTTCTGTACGTAGTTGTTTCTCTGCTGCCGTGCGTTACTATTTGTTGTACCTGGGACTATACGTGCACGCGGCGCACCATTAAAGCCTGGTTGACCTTGAGCATTCCATTGTTGGTTAGGTATTCCAACCGGCTGACTTTCATGCTGTTGTGGTGGAAAACGTCTATTGTTACTAAAATGTGGTTCCTGTTGCTGAAAATTTTGACGATATTGATAATTAGAATTTTGTCTGTTATTAAAGTTCTGGTGGTTGTCATTCCTTAAGCGTCTGTTACTTTTACTGTTGAAATTACGTGACTGATCGTAATTACTGTAAGTTTGTTGGCCATGATTATTATATGAAAAATTTTTGTTTACAAAAGAATAATCAGATTGTTGTACTTCCAAGAGCTGTAACAGATCTCTGAATGCTGAAATATTTTCCTTTTGTTGACCCGATAGAAGTGAAACTCTTAATGACCGTGGTAATTTAGAAATACATAATTGAATAAGTGCAGATTCACTGTAAGGTTCACTTAAATACTGGTTTTGTTGGACCATATGCTCAAAAAATTGCGTCACACTGGGAAAATTGGTGTTCTCATAATTCGGTAAACTAATTAACTGATCTTTAATTCCACGCTGTGTCGTCTTCGACCAGTACGCTGACAGAAAAGCATTCTGAAACTCTTCTACCGAATAACATTGTCTCACGATCTGTCTCATATGAGTTGCCGGTTCGCCTTCCAAAAAACTGCAAATAAATTCAAGTTTGTGCGTTACGGGCCAAGTCGGTGGAAAAGCAAAGCTAAATTGTTGTATCCAATCTAGCGGATGAATCTGTGTTCTGTCATTTTTAAACACTTTAAATTTTCTCACTGACAGAAAATGTTTGTAATCAAAATTATCGTCTCTGTATGATGGAACAGGTTCATGATTGTAAGAGAATCTATTTGTCTGTGTCTGTTCGGAATCTAACTCGTATACTCTCTGTTGATTACCTAAATTATACGCACTGCGTGAGTCTCACAAATGTTCGCAAAGTGGCGTCTGCTGTGATGTGTTATTAACTGAAATATTTTTCATCTCTGTTACTTCTTGCTGTACACTTTTCTACGCAACGTGTTATTAGACGAATCGATCTCATTAATTGTCTGCTGTAGATTTTGAAATTCAGGTGTTTGATTAAATGAAACCGGTGAAGTATCGTCTGATTTGCTGTCATTATTACTTTCAATAGCGTCAATACGACTGGCCAATTCATCACATTTTTCAGTCAGTATTTTTACCTGATCATCGCTTTTAGTATCAGAAGTATTAATCTGTTTTTGTAATTTATATGCGGTTTCGTTCAATTTTTTAACGTCAGCTTTGATGACATCGCAATCCTGTGTTATTTCTAACTGTTCAAATCTGTCTGTCACTGTCTGAATATCTGCTGTGTGTATCTGTTTTTGATCTAAGATCATAAGTTTCATCACGTAATTCCGCGTTCAACTGTTCGATGGTATTAATTTTGTCGGACACTGTAGCAATATTGTTGTCTACGTATGTTTTTGCTTTCGCAAACATTTTACGTTTGTCTTCTTGTCTCTGTGCAGTGATTGTTTCCATTACTTGACGTTTTACTTTATTTTGATCCTGAATAAATTTGCGGAAACGCGTATCACTGTTTTGTATGTGGTGATTAAAACGTTCGTCAATCTGAGTGTTCTGTTGGTCGAATTTCGCGTCTATCTTAGCATCCATTGTACGCGAAAGTTCTGCTGTCATTGCTTTAAATTCGTCGCGTAATTGTGTAGCCTTTTCAGAGCATTGTTTAGCGACTCTGCTAATTTCCTCTCTAAGTGTTTCTGTTGCAGCTGTTTGCATATCCCTTAATTCTTGCGCAACGGATCTAATTTCTTCGCTACTTTTCTTTGAACAAGCCTCAATTTCCTCGCGTAACTGTTCCTTAGTGTCATGACACTGCGCGGCAACGGCTCTAATTTGTTCACTAAGCTGTCTGGAATTGTTATCTAATTTTTCATTTAGCTTGTCTTGTTTTTCGTTCTGTAGTTTGACCTGTTCACTAAGTTGTTTGAGATTTTCATCATTGTTGTCTAATTTTTCACTCTGTTTGTCTTGTTTTTCATTAAGATTGTCTAATTTTTTACTAAGGTTGTCTTGTTTTTCTCTCTGTTGTTTGAAATCTTTACTAAATTGTTGTTTGAGATCTTCACTAAGTTGTTTACTCGTTTGTAGCAACAATGCCATAATTTGATCCAAAATAACATTACCTACTCCATTCTCTGTACTATTTGACGGTGTATTTGTAATTGTCGCGTTTTGTGTGACCATTTGGTCATTCAGTAATTTACAAAAAGGTTTATCAGTCGGATGTACACTGTCGGACACTGTTTCGGAATTAAATAAATCCGTCGTACTTTCAGTATACTGTCCATTTTCATTAGACAATTTTGTGTGTCCATCACGTGAATTTAGTAAACCGGTTGTGTTAGGCTGGGCAGCGCTCATCACAATAGGACGTCCCGCATCATCAATTGTCGTCAAATTAACAGAGGAGACAATTGAGTTCGTTTGTTCATCAGTAAGATAATAATCATCATTAGTGGTTGGAACGCACTGATTGTCAGTGAACGCAGGATTGTCATCATTACACTGCGTGTCACAATTACTATCGGTCACGTTGTTTAAGTCGGTAATTTCGTTCATAATACCTCGCGATACACTATTCACAGTCTTTCGCGGCATTTTTACTATAGTCACAATTATTCACAAAAGAAATAAGCACAATGCAAAAAGCAACAAACACAAATACAACAGAGCAACGAATTGTCGATGATCCGAGGAAAGAGAGTCACAAAATTAGTAAAAGCGTTGCGCCAAATGCTAATTATATTTAAGCAAATAAGAGCAGATATCTGGCTACGTTTCAGAAGATTCTCAACGAAATACGATCCTGGACCGGGTGTCGCCAAGTGTAACCTCCCCACAAAATTTCGAATGACAATATTTAAATGTTAATGAGAATAGAACCTAAGTGTAACCTCCCAGCAATAAAAATATTTTATGAACAAAGACAATAAATGATGACTAGCAATCTGAGCCATGTGTAAGCTCCCCACAAAAAAATGAAAAGTCAATTCAATGATAATGAAATCTCAGTGACAATGAAAACGCAAATAGACCGAAATGTCGATCTTAGGCCCTAATTAAACTCAAATTCTTACCTCAGTAAAACTGCATCTGCTCTTATTTTCGCCATAGCTTGGAGGAAATGCATCGCAAAAATTCTTTGAACTTAAGTAAATTTTTTCTTTAAGGAGATGCATGGGAAATTTTCTTTCAATAAAATGTTTGTTTTGTTAAAATGCTTGGTTTGAAAACAAAATTATTATTGGGGCGATTCTTGAACAAGTTAATTACACTTAAGATGCATTACATTATCAAATGAGCGCAATGCTGCTTCATTACCTTATTTAAAAAATAAACCTCGTCCTGAATCTTGACCAGAGTCCCATGTCGACGCCCGCCGACTCCTCACACACAACTGCGACTGTCTCTCGCGCGCTACTAGCACTGACTGAGTGCCACAAGCAACTACCACTACTGACTCCCTACATGCAACTCAACTCTCGCGCGGTCAGGCGCAGACTAGCAACAATAAATAACTCTCTGGTCAGAGATTCTGTCATGCCTCGCCATCGCTGTACTAAATACATACGCGTTTCACCATGCACCGTTCGAAAATGGAACAGACAATTGGAGAAACGTTAATGGTACCTGAAGGACCCTCCACGACACTCCATAATGTCGCCTTTGCAATATGTAGGCTAATTGATTTTCTGCCAGATGCTAGTATGTGCAATCACGCCAATGTGCGATTTTGCTTTTACTCTTCTTTGTGCGTTTTTACTTTATGCTGAGAGAACTTCCTTGCATGTTTTACATACCTCTGTTCACACAGTTATACTTTTCACAATGATACCTGTATGATATCTTTATTCACAAGTATTATATCTTTGTTTACACTTTGTTATTAACTTATTCATTTTGCTCAGACCCCCAGACAGCAGACGCCATCTGGCCGACTTCGTAGTGTATCTTTTTAATTGTGACTTCATGTCTGCTTACTCAGTTCTGAAGTTTTTTGTCGATGGGTCATTGGAGAGAAATTTGATCAGTAGTAATATCATTACTTTCGATTTAACTTATTAACTGCTGCTCGCAGGGTTCGTTAATCTGCTACATTCTGTAGAAACGAAGATGGTAGGCTGAACGAACTAATTTTTAGGCATTATAATTCATGTATGCTTAATTGAAGTGTTGCTTCTGCAGTTCATCGTCCGCACTGCAGCGGAGTGCACACTGTAATGACACTAACTACTGCGCTAATACTATGTCGAAAACAGACTCGAAAACAGACCCTGTCCTCTCACAGTCAATGCTCCTAGCAACTAAGCCATAAAGGTTTAACTCATGACTCGAATGATATCTTCAGTATGTCACAGATAACAAACTACAGAGGTGTCCTTATGTATTTCCTTTAATTTTGGACTTATTCGTTCCTGAAGAACGTGGCTGGGAAAGCTTGATCCAGCGTTGGATCTCGCACGAAGTTTTTATTTGCCAGTAAATTTGATTATGGCTTAGTATAGTAAGTTGGCACTCAAAGCTCGGCTGAGATATGAGCAACTCAAACATTTAGGAAACGTTCTCACACTTGAACATGAGATTTGCTTTGGACGCAGAAAGATGAGGCACACAAACCCCGCCCCGGGTGGAAGAGGTGAAGTCATGAAGGGCATCAGGTCAACAACTACCACTAACATATCCTCAACACACGTAATATGCCTGCTGTATAACAGAGAACAAGGCAAAGAAGTTTAGTCAATTCCGGAAACAATCTATAGACTGTCCCTAAACCATTTCTCTACTGAAATGTTTCTCCAAAAGGTTCTACTGCATAGGAGAACTGTGTAGATACATGTAGGACGAAAGCTAGAGGAAAAAAACCTGAAGCTTGCCTGTGCAGTCGTTAACAGCATTGCTTGCAAAGTGCAGACACTTTGTGTAGAGTTGTTCCAGCACGCTTTCAAACCGATTGTAATTATCAGTGTTTATTTGGGCTACTTTATGACGTGTTCTTCCATTCCTGTATTCATACATAACATTAAATTCTGCCTAATACAACAGCCCGAAGCCTTGTCTCCTGTTGCGATAGCAGCGCGTAGTAGCCGCGTGGTCTAAAAGCGCTTTGTCACGGTTCGCGCGGCTACTCCCGTCGGAGGTTCGAGTCCTCCTTAGGGCATGGGTGTATGTGTTGTCCTTAGCGTAAGTTAGTTTAAGTTAGATTAAGTAATGTGTACGCTTAGGGAACGATGACCTCAGCAGTTTGGTCCCATACGCTCTTAACACCAATTTCCAAATTTCCTGTTGCGATAGACATCAGATGGCGTAGGGAGAGGTATTCAAATTTTTCAACGTGAATCAAATCTTCCGAAAAACTATATCGTAGAACAGTTCGCTGACACCAACAGGAGGCCAGCTGAACTGTTGAGCCGTAACCATTGAATCATGTAATATTATTGGAACGCTCTCGGAGATCGCCCAATCAAACAGTGGTGGTTGCTAGAAGCGCATGCAACTGGCTCTACTCGCTTTATTTAATTATAAGGCCAAAAATTCTGTCGTTTGGGTCTGTCATTCCTGTTAAAACTCTTCTTATGTTTACAAATTTCTGCAACTTGTGTTCCTTCAACCGCGTGTTAACGCTTCTTTCAGTTTATCCACTGGATACCTCTGTCCTAAGGCCTGGGCTTCAATCCCCATTTCTTAACAGGGTTATTTAGTCTGTTATTACTTCCTTAACCACAGGACATATTTTCTAATGTTGCACCTTTGTTCAGAAACCACGTTAAACTGTACTGCTGTACTTATTTATTTATTTTTTTGTGCGGGCATGGGTTGAGGTTGGTAGGGGTGGTGCTATCAGTCTTTTGACCGGTCTGATGCGGCTGGCCACGAATTCCTCTTCTGTGCCAGACTCTTCATTCCAGAGTACCATTTACTCCAAACGTCCTCAGATATTTGATGGATATATTAGAACCTCAGTTTTCCCTGCGTCTTTTACTCTCTGTGGCTCCCTCGGGTACCATAGAAGTTATCCCTTGATTTCTTAACACATGTCGTGTCATTCTGTCCCTTCATGTCAATCTTTTCTACAGTTCCTCTCCTCGCCGGATCTGGAGAGAAGCTCTTCATTTTTGTCTTCTCAATCTAACTAATTTTCAATATCCTTCTATAGCACCACATCTGGAAAGCTTCGATTTGCTTCTTTTCCGGTTTTTCCACAATCCATGATTCACTAACATAAAATGTCGTACTCTAAACGTACACTCTCAGAAATTTCTTCTTAAAATTTAAGACTATGTCTGATACTGATAGGCTTTTGTTGGCCGGGAAGTCTCTCTTTTCCTGCGCCTGTATGTTTTTTATGTTCTCATTGGTCCGTCCAAGTTTTGTTTTGCTTCCTAGGTAGCAGATTTCCTTAACTTCGTGTACTTTGAGATCTTAATTTCTACGTTAAGTCTATTGTTAATATTATTTGCACTAAACCTGACTACTTTCGCCTTTTTCCATTTATACTCAACCCATATTCTATACTCAATTCATATTATCTGCTCATCATACTCTTCATTCCATTCAACGTATCCTGTAATTCTTCCGTACTTTCACTGGAGATGGAAGTTTTATCAGCGAATCTTATCATTGATGTCTTTTTACCCTGAATGTTAATCCCACTCCTAAGCATTTCTTTTATTTCCACATGTATAGGTTGAATAGTAGAGGCGAAACGTACGCCGCTGTCCTTACACCATTACACCATTTCTAATTCGAGAACTTGTTTTTCGGTTCTGCAGTCTTATTTTTTCCTCTTGGTCCTTCTGCATGTTATATATCACGCGTGTTTCCCTTATATTATTTCTAATCCGAGGACTTAGTTTTCGGTTTTCAACTCTTATTTTTCGCTCTTGGGTTTATTTGCATGTTGTATATTACACGTCTTTCCCCTATAGATTACACCTATTATCCTGAGTATGTCGAACACGTAGCACCCTTTTACATTGTTAAACGGTTTTCTAGGTCGAAAAATCTCATGAAAGTGTCTTGATTTTTTTTCTTACGTCCAGCATCCACTATCAAGAGGAGTGTCAGAACTGCCTGTTTGGTGACTTTATCTTTCCTAAAACCAAACTGAGCGACGTGTAACAGATCCTCTGTTTTATTTTCCACTGATCTGTATGTTACTCTCTTCGATGCATGAATTGTCAAGCCGATTGTGGGATAGTTCTCGCACGTATGTGCCCATACTATCTTTGAGATTACGTGAATGATACTTTTTCGATATATCTCCAGACTACTAGATTCTACAAGCTGGCTTGAATACTCGTATGGTTTCCATTTCCCTCGACGTTTTTGCAACTTATGAAGGAAATTATGAACTCGTCTAAAGCTCTCTCAGACTCTAATACTGGATACCTATGACTTCCTTATGAACTCCCATTTCTTTTACTACTCCCGTAGTTTGGAATCTCTGCCTGACCAAGACGTATTTCACTGGAATCGACGGGCCTCTCCAAATACGCTGCTTTCTCTTGCGACTTTTGTGCAGTGTGGTCGCTGATATTAGGTTAAATTTATTGCATAACTCAGATAGTCTCTCTTCTCTCATGCCTTCTACCGTGCTCATATTCTCCCGTGTCCATTCTTTTCCCTGCTAGTGCATTCCGATCACTTACGATTATTAGCATTTCATCTCCCTTTACATATTGAGTATATATTCATCACCCTCATTTCTTCATACAACACTCTCTGTCTCTTCGCATTCTGCTTGTGACGTCGATATAGACAGCCGAGCTGTTGTTGGTGTCGGTTTGATGGCGCCTCTGATAAGAATATTCCTGTCACTGAACTGTTAATAATGTCTAACTCTCTCTCTCTCTCCCCTACCTTCCTATTCATGAGGTATCCTCCTCCCACTACGTCATTTTCTGTCGCTGTTGATATTACAAGAAGTCTGCATTTCTCTTCACCGATCTCCACTGTATGTAAACTGAGCCTCTGCGTTTCCCTTTCAGAGATATTCAAGCTTCCCTGCCACATTCAGCGTCAGCATGAAGGTCCTGCCTTTGATGCATTTCCCACCACAAGTTGGTCGTGATTCCACGTGCACCCCACATCTAGATACACACTCCGTAAGGCACAGTATGAAGCATGGCAGAGAATACCAAGCACCACCACCAGTAGTTTTTTTTCCTGTTCTACTCGCAAATAGGAAGAGGAAAAACGATCGTCCATAACCCCCGTAAGGCCCAAGTTTCTCTCATCATATATTTCTGGTCCTTATTCGGTGTAATTTGCCAGCGATGGAATCATTCTGCACTCGGTCTCAAACGCCAGTTCTCCAAGTTTCTGCACTAGTGCCAGCGATTCCCGTCTGAGTTGACAAGGCGTCTCTGTAACACTTGCGTTACCTCCCGGTAACAAATCTAGCAGCCCGCCTTGAATTGCTTTGATGTCTTCCTGTAATCCGACCTGGAGGGTATCCCAAACACTGAAGCAGCGCTCTAGAATGATTCGCACCAGTGTTCCGCACGTCTTCTCCTTTATCAACGAGCTACACTTTCCCAAAACCCTCCCACCAATACGAAGTCGAGCGTTCGTATTCTCTTCCACCAACCTGACGTGCTGATTCCACTCGATATCGCTTCGCAAAGTTACACCTGGATATTTAATCAGTGTGACTGTGTCGAGCAGCACACTACTAACGCTTTACTCGAACGTTACAGGATTGTGTTCCTACCTACCTGCATTAACTTACCTTTTTTGACTTTCTCACATACCACAGCGTCATCAGAAAACTGTTGAGTGACGGTGTCTCAACATCGCAATCGTTTATTCATTCCCCGTTCAGGGCCTGAGCACCTCTTCCTGCTCAGTTGCGCCGTTCCTGGCACACGAGGCCTTCCTTGGTTGTGACAGGCCGTCCACGCGGAGCAGTGGATTGTTGACTCATAGCGGCTGTTCTATCGTAATACAATTTGCGGAACTCCTCTCCCAGTGAGTCACAATGCCTATCATTTCAATTTCTAAACTAAGAGCTTGAGGATAACGGAACTGCTGCAGGAAGACAGGTATAGCAACTATACCTGTTTAACGGGACATCCCTCTAAGCTACAGTTTTCCTCAGGTATTTCCCGCAAAACTTCTTCTGATTTTCTTCTAGTTTCCCATGCAGAAACTTCAAATTTCATATACAGGCGATTATGATTACTTTTTGCCAACACAGCCACTTGCTGAATTACATTGGTGAGCCAAAATATGACGCTCGTCTGCTTAACAGCGTATTGTTCCACTTGTAGAGCGAAATATAGTAGCGATTCCGTGTGCGTGGATTAATCGAGTCATTGGTACATTTCCGGAGGTATGAGCCACCATATGACGAAATATGTTACACCACTGCAGTAAATTTTATGCTGGTAGTTTATGGGTTGCGAGCTGCCATCCGACAGAGTCTCATAGTCAGTTGTGTTCCACGGGGTCCAGGGCAGTCGAATTTGGTGGCCGAGACATCACCATCATGCCTTCAAACCACTGTAGTACCAATATGCTTTTGTGTCACCGACACTTGTCGCATTGGAAGTTGCCGTAGGTGCCAGGGAAGAGATCAAGCCCGAAGGGGCGCAGCTGATACGTGATAACGTTCACTTGGTTCACAGCTGCCGTGCTGCTTTGGGTTACTACCACAGGTCCCCCATACCAGGATCGCGCCCCTACCGGCCTGCGTTCTTGGCGCAGAGAACGCTCGTAGCAGCTGCTGGCCTGCATGCCGGCATATCTAGACACTACCATCCACGTGGTGTAAACAGAAACATGATTCTTCCGACCAGGCGACACGTTTCCATTGATCCACTGTCCAATAGTGACGATCCCGTGCACACAGCTACTGTAGTTTACCGTGCCATTGCTTCAACGTGGGAACATACAGTGGTCATCTACTGGAAAGCGCCATGTTCAACAAAGTGCGCTGCACGCTGCGCTCTTGACACTTGCGCCTACACCACCGTTGTGCTCTGTAGTCCTTTTTGCCGCAGATAGCCGCCTATCCTCCTTTACAGAGGAGGCAAGCCTCCGGCCTCCAAGCTGTGTGATGACGAGTGGACGACCAGCACCTTGCCGCCGTCCTTCAACCACTTACCATAGAAGCTTATGACGGTGGTAAGTGAACAGCCGACCATCTACATCTAGATCTACATACACACTCCGCAATCCACCACAACTAGCATCTGCTCTCCCTGTTCCACTCCTAAACAGAACGAGGGAAAAATGACTGCCTATATGCCTCTGTATGAGCCCTAATCTCTCTTATCTTATTTTCTGGTCTTTCCGCGAAATATAAGTTGGCGGCAGTAAAATGTACTGCAGTCAGCCTCGAATGTTCGTTCTCTAAATTTCCTCAGTAGCGATTCACGAAAAGAACGCCTCCTTTCCTCCAGAGACTCCCACCCGAGCTCCTGAAGCATTTCCGCAACACTACCAGTAACAAATCTAGCAGCCCACCTCTGAATTGCTTCTATGTCCTCCCTCAATCCGACCTGACAGGGATCCCAAACGCTCGAACAGTACTCAAGAATAGATCGTATTAGTGTTTTATAAGCGGTCCCCTTTACAGATGAACCACATCTTTCCAAAATTATACCAATGAACCGAAGACGACTATCCGCCTTCCCCACAACTGTCATTACATGCTTGTCCCACTTCATATCGCTCTGCAATGTTACGCCCAAATATTTAATCGACGTGACTGTGTCAAGCGCTACACTACTAATGGAGTATTCAAACATTAAGGGATTCTTTTTCCTATTCATGCGTATTAATTTACATTTATCTATATTCAGAGTTAGCTGCCATTCTTTACACCAATCACAAATCCTGTCCAAGTCATCTCGTTTCTGAGATGCTCGTTCCCAGGCACCGGGCCTTAGCAGCTCGTTCGCTCCAAAAGTCGCTTATGTTATTGATCCACATTTTCGACATCTATAGTAGCTACAATCATTCTCCGTTCATCTCTGCCCGCTTATACACTTTCCTTACCACGTCACGTGCCCGCAACGTCATCAGGCGGCATTGAAGCTCGTGGTGGGCAGTGGTCATGATATATTTGCTTAGCACTGTATGTTTCGCGCACTCTACACTGAGGAGACAACTCATGAGCTACCTGCTAATATCGTATCGGACCTCCTTTTTCCCAGCGTAACGCACTAACTCGACGTGGCATGGACTCAGCAGGTCGTCGTAAGCCCTCTGCAGAAATACTTAGCTGTACTACCTCCATAGCCGTCCATGATGGCGAAAGTGATGCCGTTGCAGGATTTTGTGCTCGATTATATCCTGTAAATGTTCAGTGGGATCCACGTCGAGCGATCTGGGTGCCCAAACATTCACTCGAACTGTCCAAAATATTCTTCAAACCCACCGCGAACACTTGCGGCTCGGTGACATGATGCATTGTCGTCCATAAAAAATTCCATTGTTGTTTTGGAAAATGAAATCCATGAATGGCTGCTAGTGGTCTTCAAGTGGCCGAACATAAGCATTTCCAGTTAATGATCGGTTCACTTGGACCAGAGGAACCCAGTCCATTCCATGTAAACGCAGCCCACACCATTGTGTAGCCACTACCAGCTTGTACAATTCCCTGTGACAACTTGGGTACAGGGCTTCGTGGGGTCTGCGCCACATCGAACGCTACCGTCAGCTCTTCCCAAAGAAAAGGCACTCGCGTCGGTCATCTGCTGCCATAGTCCATTAACACCAAATGTAGCCGCATTATCCTAATGGATACATTCATCGTACGTCACACATTGATTTCTGCGGTTATTTCTTGCTTGTTTGCTCGCACTGACAGCTTTACGCAAATGCGGCTGCGCTCTGTCGTTAAGTGAAGGTCTTCGGCCACTGCGTAGTCCTCGGTGAGAGGCAGTGCCTGAAATTTGGTATTCTCGGCACACCTTCAACACTGTGGATCTAGGGACAGTGAATCTCTAACGACTTCCGAAATGAAATTTCCCATGGGTGTAGCTCAAACTACCATTCCGCGTTCAAATTCTTGTCGAGAAGCCACAATCACGTCGGACACCTTTTCATATGAATCACCTGAGTATAAATGACAGCTCCGCCAATGTACTGCCTTTTTATACCCTCTGTACGCGATACTACAGCCATCTGTATATACGAGTATCTCTATCCAATGACTTTCTGTCAACTCAGTGTAATACAAGTGTGCGTCAAACAGTCGCACCTAACAAAGTCTCCATACGTGCTAGAATGCAAATATGAAGCTGAAACAGTAAGGCAAACTGGTATTACGTGCAACTTCAGATAAGTAAGGAAAACGAAGGAAATCGTGCAGCTATCAAGAAATGCCGGTATTAATACCAACGTAATGAAAGATAAACCACATGAAAGTAACTCTTGGAAAGGAAAACATATGTGTTCGCATTACGCAGCTGTTCATCGACCTGACTCAAATACTACATCGATGTACAAGTATACGAGGTGCGACAATAAAGTAATGAGACTGATTTTCTTTGCAAGATGTGGCAACACTACAGGCTTGCATAGGCACAATATCTTCGACCTTGGTCTATAAGCTGCTCAGTCGTGAGCTGTGCTGTAATAAGTTAACACGTGTTTGTGTCTCTCGTCACGGAAATGGAACCGCATAATATTGCGCAAGGGTATGCCATTTCTTTTTGCGTTAAATTGGGTGAAAACGCGGTGACAACTTACGGTAAGTTTCAGAAGGCTTTTGGAGAGACGTTTATGTCAAGAGCTCAAGTTTTTCGGTAGCATAAAATGTTTAGTGGAGGCAGAACGAATGTTGAAGATGAAGACCGCAGTGGACGACGATCAACCTCACGGACGGATGTCAACTTGGCCAGGGTGCGTGAACTCGTACGGTCTGATCAAAGATAATCCGTGAAAATGATTGCAGAAGAAATGAACATCAATTGAGAAACGTTTCGTCTAATAATAACTGAAGATCTTGGTATGAGAAAGATTTGTGCAAAAATGGTGCCCAAAAATCTCACACCACAACAGCGAGAAACAAGGAAAAATGTGGCAGCCAATCTGTTAGAACAAACGGAAATCAATCCAGAATTGTTGAGCCATGTTGTCACTGGTGAAGAAAGTTGGTTTTTCAGTACGATCCAGAGACAAAACGCTAAAGTTCGCAATGGTGCTCAAATGGCTCACCCAGACCGAAAAAAGCTCACATGTCAAAGTCAAAAGTGAAATGCATGCTTGTATGCTTCTTCGGTTCCAAAGGAATTGTTCATAAAGAGTGGGTGGCTCCTAGATAAACATTTAACCAATATTACTACAAAGAAATTTTAGGTTGACTTCGTAAAAGAGTTCTTCGTGTCCGTGCCAACATTGCTCATAATTGGATTCTGCATCACGATAATGCGCCATCCCATACTGCTCTGTCAGTACAGCAATTTTTAACCTCAAAACAAATTTCAGTACTACCACAGCCATCTTATTCAGCAGATATCGCTCGGTGCGACTTTTTCCTATTTCCAAGAGTCAAAACGGCGATCAGGAGACACCATTTCCAAACAACACAAATGTCCAAAACGCTGTGACGAGGGTCTTGGAGGATATTACAGAAGATGAGTTCCAGAAATGTTACCATCAATGGCAGAAGCGCTGGAAGAAGTGTGTGCAATCAGAAGGGAATTACTTTGAAGGAGACAACAATAAACTTGACTCAAACGGTAAGCAACATTTTTTTTTTCACATCAGTCTCATTACTTTATTGTCGTACCTCGTAGGCAAACAGAGGACAGCACTCGTATGTGCTGGAGAGGAAATATAAAGGAGAGGAAGAGAGCGTTGCAGTGACGCGGACGAGCAGAGAAGTTAAAGGTGGTACGAGCATGCACATGAACATGAAAGCGGATTTGTTTTTCAAGCGTAGCGAAGTGAAACATACAGTTTGCTCCCAAATAGCAGCTTCCCTGTGAAGAAGAGGTTCACAGATCTTTTGAGTAATTACAGACGCAAATGCTCATTACAAAAAAAGCTCAGTTCGTCATTTCAGGTAGTACTATGGACCTTCACTGTCATTATTTCCACACATAAGAACACACTTAACAAAAAGCTCCACCCAACGTTCCTTCAGCTTCTGTGACTCTGTCTGTTTCACTTCGACTGAAAGTGTCGTTTGGTTTACTTTCATCTTCACTTGCGGATTCACTATTGCTTCCTTCACTACCACCTCCCACATTTGATGATCATCTCCAGCGCTTGGTCCAGTAAACGTTAACGTGGTATGCACTGCTCTTCAGTTTCCTTCCAGTTTTTTTTTTTTTTTTTATCATGGTAGCAATTTTTCATCTGTAAGTTTTAACAATATGTCCGTTCTGAACGTCACATTAAGTACAAAACACTCCTTTCGTGACACTTGCTGGTATCAGCCTGCAGGATTCCATTCTGCGTGGTATGGAAGAAGTCGTGGTACAGTATGACCATGTTCAGTTAAAAGACTGTTTCTTTCATAACTGCCGTGACCTAGTTTGTTCATTTTGATCAAAGAATATAACTCGGGTCTCAGCAATTCGTTGTGGAAAGGAATTCACTTTTCCGTCAAAAGGACCTCATTTCTCTCCTAGAGGAGTTCGATATTGGAGCACACATCAGCTGCTGCAAGAGGGGTTGTGTACAACTAAGACAGTCCAATTTTCATAATTTGAGAAATCCATGTCATTGTGATAATACTCTGTTTTCTGGTCAGATCTAAACCTCACGCACGCATTCGTAGAAAACCGTCCTGCCTGCCAGTATGGATGATGATCCTTCTGCTTCTGATCGGAACAGATTTCAGCAGATCCTGTAGTGAGTTGTCACTGCATCTGTACAAACACGTGTGACAAGAGTGAACATATGTCTCGTCTACATTGACAATTGGACGACTCTCACATCCGTATTCTCTGGTAATTTTTAAGGAAACAATCCGTTTTGCCATGAAACTACTCTGCTCTCGAAATTGGCTGTGCTGGGAACTCGTTTGATTAACTGCTCTAAAAATCTTCGGACGGTGCACTGGAAATGCCAATAGGCAATCGATTATATCAGAAAAGTCCAATCGGCATATTGACCACTAATAAGTTCTTAGAGTTGCCGTCGAGGGGGAGCTGCTGATAGGCATCCTTTAAGTCAGTCTTAGCAACCATTCTACACTCAGTGAGACGAGTCATGAATCACCTTATTGCGTTTCCCAGCTAAGATGATGGAGAATGTCCGTCTGCTGCTGAGCACTGGTAAAAGAATCCCGTCCTCACGGAGGCATTAAAGATCAGTTTGATAACTGTTCCACAGAGCAAATGGAACGTTACCGGCTTTACAAAATTGGAAATGGCCTCTGGTAATATGGTAATGTCTTTCTCATAGTTGTTTACCCCCCAATTTATTCGCCGAAAAATCGTGGGGAACCACTGAATGAAATGTTATACCTGGAGCGGTCTATACACTGAATGCACTGTTGGCGCAGTGTCGTCTGTCTCTGAACCCAGACTGTGAAAGAGATCCATGAACAGCAAATTACAGGTGCTAGGGGCAGCGACAACTTGGATAACAGTCTTAAGTGCTTTCCTTTATAACACACTTGTCCACAGACAAAACCTATCACTGAGATTTATATCATTGCTGAAACTCTTCAACAGGGTGGAACAGTGATGCAAAGGGGTGCCCCACTTTTTTGTGCATGTCCCAGACAGTTATTGTGACGGCTGAAACGAAGTCACTTTGTAAGGACACTGACACCTCGTCAATCTGAACCTCCAATTACATGTATATGGCCAAAGGGGTGAGCACGTACTGGATGTATGCTATATCTGGATCCTCAAACTCTGTCTGGTTCTGGGCCTACAAACAATTTTCCACTTGAGAGTAATCCACATTCAAATGTGAGGAGGAGTGTTAGACTTTCACTTTGTGTCCTGGTTTACTGCAAGATGTACATCTCACACGTCGAAAACGACGTTACTGGGGAAGGTGGGGGGAGGAGGGGTGTTGTATGAAATGTTGCACACGTGATAGGAAGGGCAGTTGTTGGAAGCCTGTTGGGGGTACCCCATCCTGTCACTCAATGCCAAGCCCAATCACAGCTTTCATAAGGACTAGAGGTGACCTATTACTTTGTTATCGTGCCCAGTTTCTGAAGCTCTTTCTCTTGAATAAATCATCCAATTTTTCCGAAATTGTAATAATTTATTTGTCTGTACATATACGTCACGTCTATCGATTCCCGACCCGTTCCATTCTGATGATCCATTGGTGGTGCGTCGTTTTCTTTTCTTTCCTTTCTGCTCTTCTCTTGAGCTAATTTAGAAGCTGAGCTCTGCAAGTGACACGATGGCAGCACATCCGACGCTTTCGATCGACTGAGCAGAGTGTACATTACATCTCAGGTCTGTTTTCCCTGAACTGTGTACAAGTACTGGGATACGCCGGCCGCGGTAGCCGAGCGATTCTAGGCGCTTCAGTCCGGAACCACGCGTCTGCTACGGTCGCAGGTTCGAATCCTGCGTCGGGCGTGGGTATGTGTGATGTCCTTAGGTTTAAGTAGTTCTAAGTCAAGGAGACTGATGCCCTCAGATGTTAAGTCCCATAGTGCTCAGAACCATTTTTGAGTACTGGGATAACATATGCCACTAAGTGCTGACACACTTTAAGTAATGATCTGTACGTCTACTTGCTGCTATATACCGGAAAAGTCCCTTACTACTAGTGCGTGGACATACTGTGTTCAACGAAAATCGTGACGTTACATCAAGTGTGGTTCAGGACAAAGTTAGCCGTTGACCAAAGCACACGTCAGAGACTTCATATGCACACCTCACTATCGATGCAGTCGCTAGAGACCGGTATAAACAGGTTAAAAATGCTATGTCGTATGTGGATACCTCACGAGCGGCACACAGTCTTAATTTGCCAGAAGATATAAAATCATCACCCAGTACGCATTGTGATATTAACACATTACAGTCTGTGGGCCATCTGCAGACTCAGAAACTAATATTTAGCCTATTTTGTGGCTAATCACTGTGCCACGTATGCGGTGCTCCAAAGCCATTGCGACTAACGTCTAGCGACAATAGATCACGTCTTGGTGGGACAGCTTTTTTCAGAGACGAAATGTTCGCTGACGCTTCCCAGTGACTCTAGGTGTCCTTTAGTGTTAGCTGATCCTCGAATAACAAGATTTCACCGAACTAGCAGGATCTACCAACAAGGAGTGTGTACTACCTAACCCAGTAAATTGATATTGTTTTTCAGCTAGAAAACCATAAGAATGAGTGTTTCTAAGCGGAGAAATACATTTTGGAACTTAAGTTTTGTGCAGCCTACAGCCTACCCCCATTGATGCGAAACCGAGAATGGATGACAGCCAACACGCAGTTCTTACGAATTCGCAGTGTGCCTAGGCCCTGCCGCCTCTCAGACACATACACGTATTAACCGCCGTCTAGCTTCGGCGAGATACGTCAGCGAACATTTCGTCTCCAGCAAAAGTTGTTCCCCATGATGTGATCTATCTCCCCTAGACGTTTATCGCAACGACTTTGGAACACCCTTTATCCACATACAACGAAGAGCCAAAGAAAGTGATATAGGCATGCGTGTTCAAATACATAGATCTGTAAACAGCCAGAATACGGCGCTGCGATCTGCAACACCTATATAAGACAACAAATGTCTGACGCAGTTGTTGCATTGGTTACTGCTGCTGCAATTACAGGTTATCAAGACTTAAGTGAGTCTGAACATGGCGCTATGGTCGGCGCACGAGTGATGGGACGCAGCATCTCCGAGGTAGCAGTGAAGTGAGGAATTTCCCGTGTGACCATTTCACGAGAGTATTGTAAACACCAGGAATCCGGTAAAACATCAAATCTACATCGCTGCGGCAGGAAAAACATCTTGCAAAAACGGGACCAACGACGATTCAAGAGAATCGCTCAAAGTGACAGAAGTGTAAGCCTTCCGCAAATTGCTCCAGATATCAATGCAGCCGGCCGTTGTGGCCGAGCGGTTCTAGGTGCTTTAGTCTGGAACCGCGCGACCGCTACGATCGTGGGTTCGAATCCTGCCCCGGGCATGGATGTGTGTGTTGTCCTTAAGTTAGCTAGGTTTAAGTAGTTCTAAGTTCTAGGGGACTGATGACCTCAGATGTTAAGTCCCACAGTGCTCAGAGCCATTTGAACCATATCAATGCTAGGTCATCAACAGGCGCCAGCGTACGAAACATTCAACGAAACATCATCGATATGGGTTTTCGGATCCGAAGGCCCACTCATGCACCCTTGATGACTGCATGGCACAAAGTTTTACGGCTCGCCTGGGCCCATCAACATCGACATTGGATTGTTGATGATTAGAAACATGTTTCCTGGTCGGACGAGTCTCGTTTGGTGCAGTTGGAGTGGGATGGGAACCCGGATACGTCTAAATACAACTCTTACAGGTGACACGTACGTAAGCATCCCGTCTGATCACCTGCATCCATTCATGTCCATTGTGCATTCCGACAGACTTAGGCAATTCCAGTAGGACAATGCGACATCCCACACGTCCAGAATTGCTACAGTACGGCTCCAGAGACACTCCTCTTAATTTCAACACTTCCACTGGCCATCAAACTCCACACACATTAACATTATTGAGCATATCTGGGATGCCTTGCAACATACAGTTCAGAAGAGATCTCCACCCCCTCGTATTCTTACGGATTTATGGACAGCCCTGCACGAATCATAGTGTCAGTTCCTTCCAGTTCAACTTTAGACATTAGTCGAGTCGATGCCACGTAGTTTTGCGGCACTTGTGCGTGCTCGCGGGGACCCTACACTATATGAGACAGGTGTACCGTTTTTTTTTTTTTTTTGTTCTGTAGTGTATCTTTCAATGCAAAAATCCCTCGGAAGGTAATAGCCCAACCACTTGTGTTAATGATGCCCTGTTGTCAAACGTAATGACTTTTTTCATGCGGTGTTTTGTATGCTTGTAAGGTACTATGGGCAAGAACGGGCACCAACGTGTATCACGACTCCTAGGTCCAGCCGATGATTCGCTATTTCGAGATGCAGTGGAGGTTTCTTGGTGCGGCAATTTTTCTGAGTAACTATAAGAAACTAACACTTAACTCCGCCCGAACAGGTTATGCGGCAGCCAAATGAAAATGATAGGAAAAAGGTAAGTCAGCTGTTTATTATTTCAACAGTAAACGTAATTATTGCTGAAACATGTATCCAACTGTAAGACATGACGGTCAATGCCTTCATAGAAAAATATTTGGGGTAGCCTACAGAACCATGATTGTACCCAGGAGTGCACCTCTTCATTCGAAGCAATTCGACGGTCACGAATGTGTTTCTTCGTGGCTCCAAAAATACGAAAATCGCATGGTCAGGGATCGGGACTGTACAGAGGAAGTGTAAAGGCGTTCCAGTGAAACATCTGCAGCGTAATCGAAACATCCTTGGCAACGTGCGAGCCGGACTAAGTAGCCAACGTTGTTGCGACTACGCTGCAGAAGTTTCGCTGGGTAGTCTCATGCTATTTCCACATTTTTGGAGCCCTGGCTCGTTTTCATTTAACTGCTTCCTGTTTTATAAAATAAACCAATATCCCTTGGAGTTGTTCCCGGGCACGTGTTTATCCCTGCCCTGTGACGTGCAACGAGTATAGGTACGCGCGTTGGGCTGTGCCTTTTTAACCCCGTGACGAAGAGGTGGTTCCTAATGGTATGGTTGGTCAGCAGCTGCTGTTGAGAGCCACCGAAGAGGTGAATGGTTTGCAGCCATGTGATCCACTTAGCTTTTTTTACAGTTCGTAATAGCCAACAACAACTCCAGTCAAAATCACTCGACTATCAGGGCGGTAGTTTTTGCCCGAATCGAGATACTGACGGCACATCCTTGGCGTGAAAAGCCCGGGACCTGCAAAATCTCGAAGGAGAGTCGCATACGTCGGGCACCCACGATATGACCAACGTCAGATGGGCTGTTATCATTCTGCATTTGATACAGGTCGATACAGGGTTTTATGAGATCCCTTGGAAGAGACGTGCTCAACTATTCTGTTCGCCGTGGCGGTAGGGATGCCTTGATCCAACATAAAGCAGTTGAGGTGACGCATTGGTGATATAACGGACTCGCACTCAGAAAGGATGTGGTTGATATCCCCGTCCGGTTATCGTTATTTAGATTTGCCACGACTTCCCTAAAGCACTTGAAGCAAATTCCAGGATGGCCCATTTGAAAAGAGAGCGGTTAATTTGCTTGTCCTTGTCGTCCACGCAAATTTCTTCACAACTGATTGTAGATCAACGTAATTGAAACGAATATTGCTGGTAAGGGATCTACAGAAACATTTCACCATTCAGTTTTTAATTTCGATCTAAAGCCCCAAACAATCTTCAATGTGGATTCCTCGGCCTTCTGAACAAGGCTGAAAACTGTAATAATCCACTTAACAGGCCACGCGTGCACTACGCACAGGAAGTGGCTAATGAAGGAGCAGAGGGGAAAGTAAGCAGCCCCAGTATTTAGAGAGGATAGTATTCGTCATAGTAGATACTGGAGAATAAAATGTTAATACAGCATTAGTTTAGCGTTGGAGTTCCTATGGAAATATCGCCGAACTAACCTCGCTTATAAATGGCTATAATGGTTAAGTACTAATGGACTCAGAAATCTGGGAGCAACTAGAGCTAAAGAGTAAGGAAACAAATTCCGATGAGAATAAACATGGAGGAGTGTTTACAGCCGTCATTAATACGATAATGTGTAGTGAGGTCAAATTACTAGTTATAGAATGGGGCGGGTAGCAGGAGCAAGGGATCGTGTGAAATTCTTACGAATGCCCTATCCGAAAATTACCTTGATTAGTTAACTAGAGAACTGACTCGTGAAGATAACATTTGAGATCTCTTGGCTATCAACAGGGTCCGCATTTTTTAACTCAGTTAACGTAGAACAAGAAATCAGTGGTAATAAGACCGTTATGTCGTTCCTGTCAGTGTGTTGGAACGGTTTACAGTTTCGAGACATCACATAATTTTAACTTTTCACTACTTTCGTTGCATCCGTCGACGACTAGAAAAAAACATAGGCTCAACTCAAATATAACTAAGTATTCTAAAGTGCTGCAGTTTTTCGAACAACTCTTCCTTGCAGATGACACTGAAGTGTGAACTGTTGGCAAGAAAGACGAAAGCAAAACAAGCTGCAGAACATGGAGCAAAGAACTGCATACAGAGCCCCTACAAACGTAGGAGCGTCCAAATTGCAGACTGTGAAAGAAAGAGAGCTTCTTCATTCGAGACATTTCAAACCAGAGAAGTGCTAATTGATACGACACGAAACTGGACAGAACTCTCAACATTTCCAGAAATAACATTCCACGAGAAATGCGAGTACTGTTATCCACACTGTCGTATTCCATAAAAAAGTAAAATATATCAGAACATCGCAGGGAAATCAGTCAGTAATTAAACAAACCAAGGCTTTTACAGTTTCTAAACAATTTATTCCAGTTTTGCATGCTAGAACAAATGCTCTAAAATTTTCTTCGAGTTTGTAGTTCTTGTGCTCGCCAACCTTTTTCCACTCATTGGTGCATGTGGTTTCTTGTTTTAGTCACTGTAGGATTAAAGCAGTTTTTATGTTGCAGGGGAGCTAATGGTCATTTCACAATTATTACTGTATTGAATTCAAGAGGAATCCTAGAAGTAGGCCTTGCTATATTGTTCCGTATGTCTCCATCGGAACTAAGTTCATAGCTGACTAACGTTTTTTAAAAAGAAGAGAAAAAAGAGACCTCTGTTTAATCCTTTAAACTCTATTCGACAAAGGTATCTTATGTCTTAAATAAACAGCTGGCCAGCTAATTTCATGTATCCACTTCAATAGTTGTTTATTGTCCTACTGCATTTGAGTGTGCTCACCTCTTGTGCTACTATTGTATTGCTGCCACAGTGGGCACAAGCTGCTGTACTTAGTGTCTGTATTGGTGGCTGTAGACAGCCATTAACTGTTTTAAGTGTTAATTCCTCTAGTTGAATATTTAATTTAATTTCGTTCCCTCAAGTCGGTTCTAATTTAATTTCACTGGCTTACTGGCAGCTGATCTATTGCTATAATATCTAGTAGTTATCAAAGTTAAGTTTATAACTTTCTTAATACTCTGAAAGACTGTATTGAACTTAATTATTCACAGCTGTTGATGCCAAATCGTTTTGCTAAAGCTATTACAGCAACTGCCGACGGAAAAGTGTTTCAAATTGTAAAATCATTTTCGCGTTCATAGTGGGCCTCGTCGGTACCTAAGCTAAGTATTCTGTGTATGTTTCACATTTTGAAAGATCTCAGTTATGAAAACATTTGATTGGCCTTGGGCCAGGAATTTGTGTTCTTAAAAAGTAAACAAATAAGTAAATTGTAGCCAGTCCATAGGGAAGGGCGTATTTTCATTAATATTAGTCACATTTTCGGTGGGCTTTCCTATATTTTAATGTGCTGTTCTAAACAACCTGACTGAGCCTATGCTGCTAATTTAGTTATTCAAGATTATTATTATTATTGGTATTATCATTGTTATTGTTAAAGCTTGGCCTGAAGCTCGTCGTTGCAAGTCATTAATGTTCTGTTGACTAGTTTTCATATTTTGCTATAGGTGCTGCCGTATTTATATAATTATTCTGTGCTTTTAAGATTTTGATAATTCTACTTAACTGCTCTTGATTTAATTTTTATCTTTAAGGTGACTGACTCTTCCACCTTAGTTATTGTCCTTTGCTGTTAAGAGATTGTTTTGGTTAATAGATAGCAAATTTTTATGTATGGAAATACGACTTAATTTTCCTAGCACATTACCACTCCTCAACCTGCTCCCTACCGCCTCATTCACCTGTGTGCTGGCATAAGCTATCACCAGCACACTGGCTGGCAAAGATGAAGTGCGAAGGTCGATAAGTAGGCGCTGGATCAAATGTGCCTGTCACAGGAGAGGCCAGAGACACATCAACAAGCAACATGCCGCCAACACCCTCTCGACAGCACGTATTTAGGCCGCTGCCGCTGACCAGAGGGCCTCACTGACTCAATCATCGGGTTTGGCTTCCGTCAGAAGATTCGCAGAGCGGTTTCAGTTCATTCACAGGCTCCAACAGCGCATAGCGATCACATTTGTGCATATAGTGGAGCTAGCAGAGAGACTAAAATTTGTAATAGCAAGTTTTCCGATATTGTCTGCAAGAAGACTATTACTGATGAGCTTTTACCGCAACACGACTCTGTTCAAGTTAAGTAATTGTTTCCAGTTCATGAAAATAAAGAACCGTATTAATCCACATGTGCAGTTGTGTTGTAGAAAGAGGATACCAGCCACCCGTAACAACATCCTCTCACTTGGTTCCAGACGGTACAAGACTTTACAGAGGCGATGAGGATACTACAACCTGAGTTTTGTACGTTATTTGCACAAAAATTTCGCATCACTGTTCCCACTGATGGAGCATTGTGCTTCAGTTTGTCACGGCATTATCAGTCAAACTGCGAACATCAGTGTCACTTTCCTAAGTACACCTCACTTCCTTGCAGACATCACGCTTCTTGACAAGGTGTTCCCCGTTCGTATTTCTGTGTCTTCCTCAGTTGAAATTTCATTTGTCCAATAAAGTCTCTACTGCATAAAGAGACAAATCGACAGAATACCTGAAACGCAGTGTACTACTAACAGTGTTACTGAGTTACATTCTTGTTTGATCCCAGAGGTTCACAAATAGGCCAAGTCGACTGCTTTCTATAGAATATACAGCAAATAACAATTTAAAAATCGGGAAGGTGTTCCTGGAACTCAGAGTCAATAGTCAGTTCTGGGCTGTTCTAAATGCGTGTGGAAAGGGAAGTCGCGTATATAGGCACATCGCGAGTACTGCGGCGTACTCGTTGATTTTCCCCAATAAGCTTCCTTGCGTTCAGTGCATTTGGTCCACCAATGTTCCATGCTACATTCTACGAAAATTAATTTCTCTTTTGTCATATTTGTAATTACGCAACAGAAAGACCCCACTGGTAGCCAAACGTGGAAATGATGTACGCGGCAAAATTTCCTGAAGTTAAGCTCCTGCACTTTTCCACTGCAACGGACAGTGTGGAAATACCTTGCTGGGTACCTTCATTCTTTTTGACATACAGCATGTTATTAGAAACGAGTCTTTGATTTTTATTATTTTTACACTTTCTCGTAATGTAATGTGCATAAAATTACGAATATCGCATTTTAAGGTGTAGATTAGATGTTGAGAGGGGAGTATTATTTTCGTTTTTGTTATTTCGCTGTTCATGAAACACGCGGAACAGTCATCGTTGTCACGAAACACGCGGAACAGTCATCGTTGTCGCTGCATGACAAATTATGACGTCGTCGATAGGGGACTGGAATGCTACAGACGTACGCGCGCGAGTGAGAGCTCGTATTAACTGCAAAATGCGGGCTGCACCAGTTTCTTTAAGCCATCTATACAAAGACTACTGCCTATAGGAAAACGAAAGAGACCTTTCGAGGAAAGAGAACCACTTGCATGAATATCAAGAGCTCAGATGGAAACCCAGTTCTAAGCACAGTAGGGAAAGCAGAAAGGTGGAAGTATATAGAGTGTCTATACAAGGGCGATATACTTCAGGGCAAATTTATGGAAATTGAAGAGGATGTAGGTGAAGATAAAATGGGAGATATGATACTGCGTGAAGAGTTTGACAGAGCACAGAAGGTCAAAAAAAGGCCCCGGGAGTACACAACATTCCATTAGAACTACTGACAGCCTTGGGAGAGCCAGTCCTGACAAAATTATCAGTTTAACAAGTCACAGCTGCAAAATACAAACGCGAATTCTTTACAGACGAATGGAAAAACTGGTAGAAGCCGACGTCGGGGAAGATCAGCTTGGATTCCGTAGAAATAGTGGAACACGTGAGGCAATACGGACCCTACGACTTATCTTAGAAGCTAGATTAAGAAAAGGCAAACCTATGTTTATAACATTTGTAGACTTAGAGAAAGCTTTTGACAATGTTGACTGGAATACTCTCTTTCAAATTCTAAAGGTGGCAGGGGTAAAATACAGGGAGCGAAAGGCTATTTACAATTTGTACAGAAAGCAGATGGCAGTTATAAGAGTCGAGGGACATGAAAGGGAAGCAGTGGTTGAGAAGGCAGTGAGACAGGGTTGTAGCCTATCCCCGACGTTATTCAATCCGTATATTGAGCAAGCAGTAAAGGAAGCAGTACCTACTGCAGCCTAAATCCTTCTGAATCTGCTTAGTGTATTCATCTCTTGGTCTCCCTCTACGATTTTTACCCTCCACGCTGCCCTCCAATGCTAAATTTGTGATCCCTTGATGCCTCAGAACATGTCCTACCAACCGATCCCTTCTTCTCGTCAAGTTGTGCCACAGACTCCTCTTCTCCCCAATTCTATTCAATACCTCATTAGTTATGTGATCTACCCATCTGATCTTCAACATTCTTCTGTAGCACCACATTTCGAATGCTTCTATTCTCTTTTTGTCTAAACTATTTGTCGTCCACATTTCACTTCCATATATGGCTACACTCCATACAAATACTTTCAGAAACGACTTCCTGACACTTAAATCTGTACTCGATGTTAACAAATTTCTCTTCTTCAGAAACGCTTTCCTTGCCATTGCCAGTCTACATTTTATATCTTCTCTACTTCGACCATCATCAGTTATTTTGCTCCCCAAATAGCAAAACTCCTTTACTACTTTAAGTGTCTCATTTCCTAATCTAATACCCTCAGCATCCCCTGACTTAATTCGACTACATTCCATTATCCTCGTTTTGCTTTTGTTTATGTTCATCTTATATCCTCCTTTCAAGACACTGTCCATTCCGTTCAACTGCTCTTCCAAGTCCTTTGCTGTCTCTGACAGTATTACAATGTCATCGGCGAACCTCAAAGTTTTTATGTCTTCTCCATGGATTTTAATACCTACTCCGAATTTTTCTTTTGTTTCCTTTACTGCTTGCTCAATATACAGATTGAATAACATTGGGGAGAGGCTACAACCCTGTCTCACTCCCTTCCCAACCACTGCTTCCCTTTCATGCCCCTCGACTCTTGTAACTGCTTCTGGTTTCTGTACAAATTGTTAATAGTCTTTCGCTCTCTATATTTTACCCCTGCCACCTTTAGAATTTGAAAAAGAGTGTTCCAGTCAACATTGTCAAAAGCTTTCTCTAAGTCTACAAATGCTAGAAACGTAGGTTTGCCTTTCCTTAATCTTTCTTCTAAGATAAGTCGTAAGGTCAGTATTGCCTCACGTGTTCCAATATTTCTACGGAATCCAAACTGATCTTCCCCGATGTCGGCCTCTACCAGTTTTTCCATTCGTCTGTAAAGAATTCGTGTTAGTATTTTGCAGCTGTGACTTATTAAACTGATAGTTCGGTAATTTTCACATCTGTCAACAACTGCTTTCTTTGGGATTGGAATTATTATATTCTTCTTGAAGTCTGAAGGTACTTCGCCTGTCTCATACATCTTGCTCACCAGATGGTAGAGTTTTGTCAGGACTGGCTCTCCCGAGGCCGTCAGTAGTTCTAATGGAATGTTGTCTACTCCCGGGGCCTTGTTTCGACTCGGGTCTTTCAGTGCTCTGTCAAATTCTTCACGCAGTATCGTATCTCCCATTTCCTCTTCGTCTACGTTCTCTTCCATTTCTATAATATTGTCCTCAAGTACGTCGCCCTTGTATAGACCCTCTATACACTGCTTCCATCTCTCTGCTTTCCCTTCTTTGGTTAGAACTGGATTTCCATCCGAGCTCTTGATATTTATACAAGTGGTTCTCCTATCTCCAAAGGTCTCTTTAATTTTCCTGTAGGCAGTATCTATCTTACCCCTAGTGAGATAAGCCTCTACATCCTTACATTTGTCCTCTAGCCATGCCTGCTTAGCCATTTTGCACTTCCTGTCGATCTCATTTTTGAGACGTTTGTATTCCTTTTTGCCTGCTTCATTTACTGCATTTTTATATTTTCTCCTTTCATCAATTAAATTCAATATTTCTTCTGTTACCCAAGGATTTCTACTAGGCCTCGTCTTTTTACCTACTTGGTCCTCTGCTGCCTTCACTACTTCATCCCTCAGAGTTACCCATTCTTCTTCTACTGTACTTCTTTCCCCCACTGCTGTCAATTGTTCCCTTATGCTCTCCCTGAAACTCTGTACAACCTCTGGTTCCTTCAGTTTATCCATCTTCTTAAATTCCCACCTTTTTGCAGTTTCTTCAATTTTAAAAAAAAAATGGCTCTGAGTACTATGGGACTTAACATCAGTGGTCATCAGTCCCCTAGAACTTCGAACTACTTAAACCTAACTAACCTAAGGACATCACACACATCCATGCCCGAGGCAGGATTCGAACCTGCGACCGTAGCAGTCACGCGGTTCCGGACTGAGCGCGTAGAACCGCTAGACCACCGCGGCCGGCTTCAATTTTAATCTGCAGTTCATAACCTATAGATTGTGGTCAGAGTCCACATCTGCCCCTGGAAATGTCTTACAATTTAAAACCTGGTTCCTAAATCTCTGTCTTACCATTATATAATCTATCTGATACCTTTTAGTATCTCCGGGATTCTTCCATGTATACAACCTTCTTTTATCATTCTTGAACCAAATGTTAGCTATGATTAAGTTATGCTCTGTGCAAAATTCTACCAGACGGCTTCCTCTTTCATTTCTTACCCCCAATCCATATTCACCTACTATGTTTCCTTCTCTCCCTTTTCCTACACTCGAATTCCAGTCACCCATGACCAGTAAATTTTCGTCTCCCTTCACTATCTGAACAATTTCTTTTATCTCATCATACATTTCATCAATTTCTTCATCCTCTGCAGAGCTAGTTGGCATATAAACTTGTACTATTGTAGTAGGCGTGGGCTTCGTGTCTATCTTTGTAGTAGCTTACCCGCACGCCTATTTTTTTTATTCATTATTACACCTACTCCTGCAGTACCCCTATTTGATTCTGTATTTATAACCCTGTATTCACCTGACCAAAAGTCTTGTTCCTCCTGCCACCGAACTTCACTAATTCCCACTGTATACTATAGAATACCTTTGGGATGTTTTGGAATGCCGACTTCGTGCCAGGCCTCACCGAGCGACATCGATACCTCTCCTCAGTGCAGCACTCCGTCAAGAAAGGGGTGCCATTCCACAAGAAACGTCCCAGCGCCTCGTTGAACGTATGCCTCCGAGAGTGGAAGCTGTCATCAAGACTAAGGGTGGGCCAAGACCATATTAAATTCCAGCATTACGGATGGAGGGCTCCACGACCTTGTAAGTCATTTTCACCCATGTGTCCGGATACGTTTGATTACATAATCAGTGACTATGCAATTTAAGGCCTTTGAATTACATGATCGCCCACTCTCGCATATTATTGTTGTTAGAGACAAACTTTGCCCCTTTGTGTATTAATGAATTGTATTGCAAACATAAAGTGCCGATTAAACGATTATATATATATATATATATATATATATATATATATATATATATATATATATATATCACACACACAGAGAGAGAGAGAGAGAGAGAGATCCTAAGTTTCGTGTAGTTAGCAAAACGGATGCGTTTGTCAGTGATATTAATAAATTAAGACGCTGACAGCTGTGGTAATACTGTCTATTTGACAAAGCTATATGTTTTGTGAATGTAGATGTCGTAAATAGTTTATCTGAGAAATAAGTTTTAATGAGATTGAGAGAAAATTTTAAGTCGATGGCCATTAGTATAACTCTCTCTTCTTTTTTGTCCCTCGCCTTCGTCCCATCTAGTACTAGGTCCACTTTTTCAGGATTTGGTAAATGTCCTTTTATTCTTGTAGCCGGGTGACCTTCCTGACGGCACAATCTTAAAGATAACTCAAGGGAGGGAAATCGTAGGCGCTTTTTGTCTGTGAATTGTGCAGACTTTGATTAGTGTGTTATCGTATTTTAATAGTTTCTATATTGTTATTTCTGAGGCGGAATTTGGGGACCAGCCCAGCATTTTCGTGAGCAAGAGAGAGAGAGGAACCGTCGAAAACCCACACTCAGTCTGCCAATTTTCCACTCCACAGTCGTTAGCCCGCCGCGTGGATTCGATTCGGGTCTCACTCACCTGCCTATCTCCCAAGATAGCGCGCTACGAGCTACGGTATACGAACAGTAGTGTACTGTTGTGGCCAGTAGCATACTAATGATGATAAAGTTATGAATAATTCATTTGAAAATGACCCACCATAAGATTTCATTGGGTTCATTTAAGAAATATATTTGTTAATTTTCTATCCCTGTCTGCGGCTTTGATCTAAACAATAAACACAAGAAATTTCCTGGCAGATTAAAACTGTGTACCGGACCGAGACTCGAACTCGGGGCCTTTGCCTTTCGCGGCCAAGTGCTCTACCAACTGAGCTACCCAAGCACGACTCACGCCCCGTCCTCACAGCTTTACTTCTGCTAGTACCTCGTCTCCTACCCACCAAACTTTACAGAAGCTCTCCTGCGAACCCTGCAGAACTAGCACTCCTGAAAGAAAAGGATATTGCGGAGACATGGCTTAGCCACAGCCTGGGGGATGTTTCCAGAATGAGATTTTCACTCTGCAGCGGAGTGTGCGCTGATATGAAATTTTCTGCCAGATTAAAACTGGCGCTTCACTGTATTGTACCTAACACATGAATGCGTGGTGTCTGTTATTTAGGACATGTCCGAAAGAACAGACACCACGTATGCAAATAGTATAATTGATTCGCCTCGATGGGCAACGATTCTACGACCTTCACTGCACATGCACGTTTACATTCAACCTGCAGTGGGAATCTAAAATTAGCGAGAACGGAGGACATAGACGGGGATTGTGGGACATACGGAGAGCGTGTCTAGATAGTCCGCGAATCTGCAGTAAACACTGTCCGGGCGGAACAGAGTTTAACGCAACTGCCTACTAAGCAGATCTTGTGTTTGAGTCCCGATCCTGCACGCATTTTCATTCGTCGTCGCTGATTCCGCAGCTTATAAGTTTAGTTCCTTCCCTTTCCTTTGTGCTCCAACTACAATTTACATAATAATGTACCTAATGGCCTCACATACCGCGTTGAGGAGCGTTCGTGCTCTGTTCAGTTCCACTAAATCTTGCTTTCGTATAGTGCTGCTACATGTCTCTATATGTACAACGTTTCAAAACATGTTGTCAACTTCACAGATACGGCCACTGACTTTAAACACGGAGCCGAGAATAGAAACCATCCGACTTGGCATGCAGACAGACGACATTACTCAGCGATCAACGATGTCGAGATTGCAGCGTTCGCCGAAGGTCCCGACTACTTGCCTGTTATTCGCCAAAGTGTCGGATGCGTCACCTGGCGCCTACCCGCAGCAGACATCGGAACGCATCTGCGGCTGAGTCACGCTCCGTGTTTTGCGGTACGAGGCTTCTCTCGCGGCAGCGCCGGCTCTTACGGTCTCGCTATCGCTGGAACGGCTGACACTGCGACCGTTAACCTCCCGGCGCTTGACCCCCACGGTGTACCAGTTCTTATTTATTATCATACACTGCTGGCCATTAAAACATCCATGGCCAGGGGTGTGCCCACTACGAAGACTGCGTTCAAGAAATGTCCAGCTGGCATAAAGTGTACTACAAAACTGCGTAAATGATTATCATCTCCGCACAGCCACACAAACAGGAACGATTGGAGGTCATTCATCATTTGGCGCCTCAGTTTCTCCCTTTTCCCTAGTACAGTTTCACTCGTGTCTCTTTTCGCTATTAATTGTGATACACAGTGTATACTGATCATGCATTTCGGGCGCCCCTCTCAGCGTGGCTCCTCAAGCAGTGGCTTGTGACGCTCGGGCTTTATACCGACCCTGCGAACAAAACAGGCAGAGGTAATGCAATTTACGAAAAAAATGGTTCAAATGGCTCTGAGCACTATGGGACTTAACTTCTTAGGTCATCAGTCCCCTAGAACTTAGAACTACTTAAACCTAACTAACCTAACGACATCACACACATCCATGCCCGAGGCAGGATTCCAACCTGCGACCGTAACGATCGCGCGGTGCCAGACTGTAGCGCCTAGAACCGCTCGGCCACTTCGGCCGACAAATGCAATTTACAACCCGTATATAATGAAAGAGTATGTAGCGGAGTCCTCATCCACAAATCGCATCTGAATGTTGTGTGTTTTTGAGAAGATTGTGTTTTATCTCGTGTAAATACGAGAAAAATCTACCAGCCCACTAATAAATCCATGTCTGTATGACGGGCGTTCAGTAAGTAATGCAACACGCTTTTTTCTCGACCAGTTTGAAAAATCCGGAATCTGTTGTGAGACATCGTGGAATATTCACGCTTCAGCCCCTATAATTTCCTGAACTTCAGATACGTGGCGGTGCTATACGTAGCCTTCAAAATGGCGTTTGTAACGGATGTGCGTTCCAAGTAGAGAACTGTCATCGGCATTCTTTTGGCGGAAAACCAGAGCATCGCATATATTCATAGGCGCTTGCAGAGTGTCTACGGAGACCTTGCAGTGAACAAAAGCATGGTGAGTCGTTAGGCGAGGAACATGTCATCGTCGCAACAAGGTCGGACAAATCTGTCCGATTTCCCATGTGCCAACCAGCCACACACAGCTGGGATTCCTACAGTGGTGGTTCGTGCGGACGCCCCCGTCGGAGGTTCGAGTCCTCCCTCGGGCACGGGTGTGTCTGTTGTCCTTAGCGTAAGTTAGTTTAAGTTTGATTAAGTAGTGCGTAAGCTTAGGGACCGATGACCTCAGCAGTTTGGTCCCGCAAGGCCTTACCACAAATTTCCAAAAAATACCAAATATGCATGTTCCACATATTTGTGCTGACGCAGCTTTTGATAGTTAAAGATAAATCATCATCTCAGTTTCAGCTAAAAAACGCGGTAATCTTCACCAGCGTTGCTTTCATCGACTGCATATCAGGCGAACGTAACCTGTAGTGAATATTCTAACGTGGCGATTTAAGAATACATTAAAATTTCATCCTCTGATTTGGTCATTACTGATTTATCATCGTCATTAGAAGTATTTACTTCTCCCAGTTTCACTTCGCTGATCTCTACGAGTCTATCTTCAGCCTATTCTATTCATCTCTCTCCTATGGATATCTAGCTCTGGTGTGACAACTCAGCACTCAGAGTTGTAGATTTGTAACATTTGTGTTGTTCGTTGTTCTCTTCTGAAGCAGGCCTGTTCGGAGTTTCGGATGCAAAACTAGTCTATCTTGGAATTTTTTAATGAAGGTGACCAGCCCTTATTTTACAAGCCTGGATGTTAAGTGCCGCCGGCCGAGGTGGCCGAGCGGTTCTAGACGCTTCAGTCTGGAACCGCGCGACCGCTACGGTCGCAGGTTCGAATACTGCCTCGGCCATGGATGTGTGTGATGTCCTTAGGTTAGTTAGGTTTAAGTAGTACTAAGTTCTAGGGGACTGATGACCGCAGAAGTTAAGTCCCGTAGTGCTCAGAGCCATTTGAAACATTTTGTTAAGTGCCCGCAGTTTATCGGTTCTCATAGTCTTCGATCTAACGCTGGTCATTGCTGATGCTGTGTTGTACGCCACAGGCAGTGCGGCAGGTTGCTGATCAGTCGTCAGAAGGGCTGGGGTTCGAGTACGGCGTACAAGCGACAATGTGTCCTGTCAACCACAACAGAGAAGACTCGGGAGTAAAATAAAAACAAAGGGGGTATCATCAGACTTCAAATCAAATGTCCAAAGTTTAATCTTCAATTGGTCGTACGATTTTTTTTCCGTCACTTATCGTTTGTTTCACCTCTGACAGTGATGTGTTGTTATGAAAAATAACTTGCACCGTGGTTCGAAATCCACGTTAGGCTATACATATCTTTATTAGTGACTGCGTAACTCATGAAGGCATTTTACCGCTAATAAATCCGTGCCTAGTAAAGCATTGTGGTTTTCAAACCGATAAAAGATAGCTTTTAATGCGATCTAAGTGTCGTAATTGGGGGTGTGGAGTCGTACAGTTCCAATTAGTAAGGCATGTGTATGTTAAGATTCCTAAGCAGCTGGTGCTCCCTATTTTGTCCTAATTGATCCTCCCGAAAACTAAAGAGATTTGTCTCCCGGTAGTACTCCCTAAATGATGGAACACGAAATCCAAAAAAATTTGAACTGCCCTTCATACAGGCCTCCATTTTGGTCAGGAACCAATGCAAAACCTGAAAATTGATTTTAGTAAAGAGAGCGGTATCAGCGATTGATTTCTCGGTGAGTGCTTTCTGCGCCTGTTCACGGAGATGTATCGGCAGGTTCAATATTTTAGTTGTGCCAAATGCGTTTTTGAAAGAAGGTAGATAAGGATATGAAGATCATTCTTTCCCTTTGCGGGGTGTATGTCCTCAAAACACATCATTGTCCCCGATTGCAATTCCCCTCAGCACAACGCTACACTGTACAGTGAAAAAAGAAGAAAAGGATACTGTCGAATACGGTATTCTCATATTGGAAAATATTGAAGCTGCGGATACCACCCACATGAGGTGAACCATAACATCATCAAAACGACGGACATAAATCTCTCATCGATATTCAGTATGAGTAAATAAGCGCCGTAACAACAATTATAGTTATTTTCATAACATAGATTTGTTGGTTTTGCCACCTCAGAACCCACTGTAATCACCCAATCTAATCTAGACACCGAGCTACTATACAAATCTATCACTACAACCTGATTTCCCACAACATAATGAAAATGCAATATAAATGTTGTCAGTGTTCTGTTAAATGTCCGTTAGGACACAATGACGTCACACCCTTCAACGTCATTGCCTCATTGGTCAATGCAGACGATCTGTACCGGCAGGTTCAATGCATCTGATAAACAACATTAACTATCATTAATTAAAACTTCCGGGCTGAATTGCCGTGGTCCATATATAAAACTTCTTCTCCTTCCTGACGTTTCGTTGCCGGCTGCGGGCAATATCTTCTGAGGTGAGTCGGCAACGAAACGTCAGGAAGGAGAAGAAGTTTTATATATGGACCACGGCAATTCAGCCCGGAAGTTTTAATTAATGAAGAGCCGGCCGTGAAAGCTTACATGCTATGAACATTAACTATCGTTACTAAAAGTTTTCCGCCGCACAGCAATGCTTATCAGTCGTTGACGTTAGTGCTCCAAGTCGTTAACTGCTTCCCCGTATTGGCAGTTTCATTTACTTTCGAGGCGTTGCAGCGTAGATTGGAGCGTTGGCCTAGTGCATGATGTAGTCTAGTATTTAGTGTGCAGCAAGCAGAATATTGGATAGCCGTGTTGCATTACAATGTCATGTACAAGCATAGCATCTAAATATACATGGCTACTCTGCAGTTCGTTGTTAAGTGTCTGGCAGAGGGTTCGTTGACTATCCGTCAGTTGAACTGAAAAGCAGACTGATAGTGAAATCTGACTGTCCCACGGTAGAGGAATAGTGGTAAGATCAAGGCAGGCAGCACGCCTGAGCTGCTCCGTTGCTAGGATATGGTATAACAGTTAAGAGTGCAGTGTGCGACTGAAGGTCAGGTGGCTCAAAGGCCAGGGCCGACCTCGGAAGCCTGGTAAGCCCCTCCAGTCGTGGCACTTCCGCTGCGCCTATCCAGAATAGACTGGCTGCGGTACAGGTGTGTAACCGGGGAAGTCTCAAGGCCAGCTACACCAGTGACGCCAGCCAAGCATGCGAACGAGCTACCTGAGGGGTTCCAGACCAACTGTGTTTAACAGCCGGGGCTGCAGACGCTAGTTCCTTTGGTCCGAGCTTCAAGTTTTGATAATGAGGGTTTGAATTCATTACGAGTATTTTTTTTTGTGTTTTATACGATTTCTGTAGTGTAATTTAGAAGCTGACTATCAAAGATCATCCGAGTAAATTTATTTCTAGCAGCGGTAGAAATTTGTCCTAGGAAGTAGAAGATGCAGCGAAGATTTGGTTTTCCGATATAACTTTCTGTCTTACTGCTAAATGATCTCGTGAGTTTTGATCATCTGGTATTTTGTGCATATGATTGAGTTAGTTACGCAAGGAGCATCTGTTGCAACACGTAAACTATTAACTTTGTATCACCTGCAGCTTCTTGAATTTGGTACTTGCAGCTAACGACCATATCTCTGAAGAAACAAGAGGCTGAAAATTCTTAGTTTAGTGCCGATATTGAATATTTCCTTTGCTCAGTGGATACATACGGTATAAGAATGCATTTTCTGTACTGCAGATATATTCAGTGTTTCTTTTGGATTAAGTTTTAAACCTACGGTGAGGCCGAAATATTTGATATTGGTTTTCTAAGCTAGGACTTTCTGTTTAAAATAATTTAGACACCCTGGTTTATTCGTTTAATGGTAAACGTGATGGCTTGAGTTCTGTTGAAGATCCAAGTTCTGGATTTCTTCGAGGCGCTGTTGCAATGACAGGGCCTTTTGTTTTATATTTTAGCGATCTCTTTATATAGCTGTATTTTTTGAAAGAACGAAAATTGCACCCGTGATTATCCCGGGAATTCACTTGTCTACATATACTGTAGGATTGGGCCTATAACAGACCGTTTTGGTACTGTAGCTTCAGTGTGTCTCTCTTGGCTATTGGGCTTCTGAACTGCTACATAAAACAGACTATTTTTAAGAAATGATGGTTTCAATTTTACTACATGATGTGGAGCCATATGTTATTTTTTACAAGCTTTTGTAGGCTGGTTAAGTGGACCATTTTATACCTTTATTTTCTCCAGGAGCCAGTTGCGCATTCGATGTCCACCACTTCGGTGCGTGCTCAGTCATTTCTGTGATCCACGCCGATGGGAGTGATTCTTTGTACATATTTCATAGATGACGCCTACCGCGTTTTGTAATGCCTCCCCATCGCTGGAGAGAGGTGGCGGGGTAGAAGGGGGGGGCGGGGGATCCCATGTCTCAATTTTTTATGGAAATATTGTCACCTTCACACACACAAACAATCCCAATTCCAAATGCACTTGTTGAGAAACTTGTCCACACTCAACCCCGCTGTAAAACCCAATAAACAATAGCGCAGAAACGCACGGTTTTAGTTCCACGGTTGATAGAGAATAAATGTCAGAAGACCCTAATTATTCTTCCTAGTCGTATGTTCCAAGGTGTAGATACAATTTTCTAATTATTACGTCGAATGACTAAAGTTACGTAATAATTTTTTTTTGTTTGCACATGGGTGAAGCGTACCAATTTCACAGTTTGGTACCTATATGGGATCTTAGCGCGAATGAGCGGCCTCAGCTATACGTAACTTACCTGGAAAGAACTCGTCCACCATTTTCCTCATCAAACTGGGGCCGTTATCAAGGCTTTACACGGTATTAATGTGATGACTCCGGGCGCGAAACGTATTTTTTCCGGTGAGACGTTGTATCTTTGAGAAACCCGTGATCTCTCTTCCTTGTTTAACGAGAGTGCTTATTCACTTATAGGATCACAATGTTGGCTATCTGCTTTTTTTTTAACTAAGAAAACCAACTTCAAATCTATTTGGAAAAATAAAAATTAAAATACCATTACAATGTTCGTTAAAACTCATATACATGTAGATTTTTCTGTAAACTATTCAGCGACAACCTTTCAGGGGTTGTGATTCTTCGGCTTCTCCTGGCGTACATGACGTCGAAATATTTCACAGGTGAGCTGTCGGATGCAACTGTCCAAGGGGTACAGTATTTCGACACAGTATCACGTTGCCGCCATCAGATACGTTACTGAACTGAGTGACTGGGGCACAGGTGCCGCGCTTTTATCTCCTCCCCCTCTCCCTCTGATGTGCCGCTCCATCGGCCATCCGCGCCCAGCATCCCTACACCCACTCCTCCTACAACCAAGAGGGTGGAGAGGAAGACCACGGCGCTTCTCAAACAATTTGGCTTGCCAGATGAGGTTGCTAAGAGTGAGAGCATTACTTCCATCAAGACTTTATGGACCGCCGAATGTTAATAAGGATGGGGTTCCTTTATGCCCCATTATCAGCAGTCTCGGTGCTCCGACGAACTCACTTGCTAAGTACGTAATGAATTTGCTTAGTCCTTACGTAGGGAAGTGCTCACATCACATTCGCAACTCTGCGGATTTTGTGGGAGGCCTTAACAACTTTAAGCTCAAAGATGCCGACATCCTTGTGAGTTTCGACGTTCTCTCCCTTTTTACCATAGCACCTTTACAAGAATCTTTAGAACTTATTGGCCAGAAGTTTGACGCAGAGACGATCAATCTTTTTTAGGCACGTCTCTACGTTGACACACATTCTTTTCGACGGTAGCCATTACGAGCAAACGGAAGGAGTAGCCATGGGGAACCCACTTTCAGTAATTGTCGCTAATTTTATGCAGAATATTTCAAGAAGGAAGCCCAGGAACTAGTCCAGCGGAAACCTACATGGTTTTTTTTTCTGGTATGCAGATAATATTTCGCCATATGGACACGGGGAAGACACAAGCTGAATGACTTCCTTATACATCACAATTCCATACACCAGAACATCAATTTTATCGTGGAAGTCGAAGTGGGTGGAGTAATCCCCTTTCTGGACGTCCTGGTTAAAAGAAGAGCGGACTGCACTTTGGGCTACAGAGAAAACCGGTATAAGACGCTTACCGATCTATACTTAAATGTGGACAGCTGCCCCATTCCGCTCAAAGGAACGGAGTACTCAAAACGTTGGTACATAGGGCTCGATCCCTCTCTGACAACGAAAGAAACAACAAAGAATTTAAACATCTGAGCGCGGTTTTCCGGTAAAACGGCTACAAGGAGTGGCAAATTCGGAGAGCCCTACGTCCTGTACCCTCTGCACAACCGGCGGAATCAGAAGAGAATACTCATGAGGATGCGGTCATTGAACTTATTCCTTTTTGTGGCTCGTTATCCGGGAAGATAGGACGAGTCCCCCGTAAGCACTGAGTGAAGACTGTCTTCCACCCACCAGCCAACCAGCCAAACACGGGCACTGCTTAGTAGTGTGAAACACGATCTCCGACTACGAAAATCCGGGGCTATCAGATAAATAGGCCAGAGTATGAGTACTGTCGAAGATCGTTGCCGGGAACACTAACGACACACCAGACAGCAGCACAACTTTGCCCGCACACACCACATTGTTGACGATACATGCTTAACAAGTGTAAGTGACATTGAAACAGGTGTCGAACCATGTACCTGAGCATCCTTGTCGGTCAGGAAGCCAAGAATCCCGTCTCCAGTGAAAAGTAGTAAAGGACAGTTCTTGTCCAAGGAGCGGCTATTAAACACACGTACCTCGAAGATCATCCACAGCATAATAAAAAAAGCAGTTATGAACAGATTTCGAATAAGTACGCAGCAATATGACCGTGTAGGGCATAAGAAAAACTTCGGAGATTCAAGGGAGGACAAAGCGAACTTGTTACAAAAACTGGTGTTTGCGCGTTTCAAGGATTCTCGATACAATTTCAGGATGTGCATGATAGTGACCTACTAAGTTGTGCACATCAAATTACGCGTGACCTAGATTATACGGATTTCAAAGTAAGCAGTATCTAGTTACATAACTTCAAACATTGCTACAGAATTGGAAATTGGAGGACGTAAGACAACGAAATTTCAAAGTGTCAACTAGACGATGCACAGCAAAATGCATAATCGGCCCGAAAATTTGTATATGAGATAATGTAACTTATCCCATCGTTCAATAAGGAATCTTTCATCTTCGAACAGTCGAAATTTGAAGAGGATATGCAAATGACAAGAACCCACAAAATTGGAGGTTCGAAGAGAGTTGTCTGAAGATCAATTAATATCAATGCCTTAACGCATTTGTATACAATTAGTTATACCGGCTCTTAATGTGGATGGTAAATTGGCTGGAAAGTTATTTATTGCGAGAAGATGGAAGTGTTCTGCCCCCCCTCGATTCTTTCACTTCCATGCGATCTTGCAAGGGAGTAATGAATATTTCCGTCACAACAAACAAGAGTGGACGTAAAAGAACTACAACTGGGATATGAGCACTAATTTTGGCCAATAGCTGGTCAAAATAATTTGCTTTTGCTTGATTCACGCTCTGCGTATAAAAATCATGCTCCTTTGAAGCAAACTACCCCTACTGGAAAGTGCATCACATTGCATTTCATCCACCTGGAATCACTGAACAAATTTAGTCTCTAAATATTTGTTTTTTCCATGTCTATAAAACATATTATCGCACTGTCTGCAGATACACCTTAAAGGACAGCCAGTTTCCAGATAATCTCCATGACAGACTTTTCCACATTCGGTTGCATGCCAATACATTCCATCCGTTCTCATCACCCCGTTACACTAATATGATTCTATAGGCATTCTTAAAGAGCAGATACCGAGCTCAATGTCCTTCATAGTTTGTATTTCCCAAGGAGTTCGCTTTCGATCTTGATGGTGCGGAACTTTGTGATCACTGGGCGCGCCATTTTTCAAATCAAATAGTTCAAATGGCTCTAAGCACTATAGGACTTAACATCTGAGGTCATCTTTCCCCTACAACTTAGAACTAACCAACCTAAGGACATCAGACACATCTATGCCCGTGGCCATATTCGAACCTCCGACTGTAGCAGCAGCGCGGATCCAGACCGAAGCTCCTAGAATCGCTCGGCCACAACGGCCGGTGCTCTATTTTTCATTTGGTTTTCATGGTGCAAGTTAATGGTTTGTTCTGAACACTTTTTGAATGCCGACTATGTCCAGATTGTGATGTGTAATAAATACATCTAGTCGAACGTTGACCTCTGTATCTCCCAGACACCCGTTTTCGGTCGTCCTCCTGATGCACATGGCGAGTCATAAGCAGCTAATATTTTTCATGTCATAAATGTTAACACAACAGCCGGCCGGGGTGGCCGAGCGGTTCTAGGGGCTACAGTCTGGAACAACGCAACCGCTACGGTCGCAGGTTCGAATCCTGCGTCGGGCATGGATGTGTGTGATGTCCTTAGTTTAGTTAGGTTTAAGTAGTTCTAAGTTCTAGGGGACTGATTACCTTAGAAGTTAAGTCCATTAGTGCTCAGAGCCATTTGAACCATTTGTTGACACAACACTTTCAAATGAGCCTTACCAAAGGTTGAAGGTGCAACCTCGCACTCTAGAGGTCCCTTGAATTTTAGTATGAGGTACTGTACTGAGGCTTAACGCCTGCAGTGTCGGCAACCACTATTACATCAGTGCTTCGTAGATGACTAACACACAGGGAACAATCATGTGACAGGTAGACAGCCCTGCTCTGACCATCCACCAAGTGGCAACCCAAGTACCACAGAGACCAATGACAACACAGGCCTATTTTCATATGCAACACGCATCACTGAAAATAGGCTTGGTTTCATCCTAGTGCTGTGTGGTGTTTAGGGCAGTGCTCTGGCCACTCTAGACCCGTTTGCTACATGTGAGCTTTCCTGAGCCAGGCACTGATTCCAGAGAGCTTTCATCAAGATTCCATCAGTTAGTATTCTCACTCGAGAGATGTCTCCACAGTGTCAGTGTCATTCATGCCTGATTTCATGATCCTGAGAGCTACCATCTCCTTGCCGAAGAAGGTGGGAGCCCGGTTGTTGTGGCAGCCTTTTGGACTAGTAAATTTATTCCTGTTTACCTTCAAACAACTATATGCCACGCTCAGACAGTTTTGCACCCTACAGGACTCTGAACATTATAAAGTGTAAGTTTAATGAACTTAGGGACAATCTAACCCACTTTCAGCCACCACTATTATTGTTCTGTTCCAGGAAGTGATTTATTTTATATTTTGTTTCAATGCACATCAGAGTAGATGAGCTATTAATTTTTGACAAATAGACTAGTTAAATCATTGCTACCTAGCTCAACACATCATTTGGCGACGAGATTTTGTGTTCACATTAGGTCCACACATGTGCTCCAGTCCATGCAGTCATGGTTGCGTATGTTTTCCATTTGATAATGTTCTCATTACAACATTGATTGCAGCGTGACATAACGGGTAGTTCCCTCTTCCCAGGTGTAAATGCTACTCCAGCAGATGCCGTGCACCCATGAACTCCCAATAAAGCATCTGGTGATCACCTCCACGTAGCCACCAGAAATCTCCTCCCACCTCTAGGATCAGCTCCATGGTTAAGAGTTCCAGTTGCTGCCACAAGCTCTCAGCCGTTCGTCAGGAAGGTCAAATCTTGGGCAAACTAGGTCGCATGTATGGAGCAGCAAATCCTGGCTCACGTGATCTCTAGCGACGCACTTTATTTTTGGCATATTAGGCCTGGATCCCCCCCCCCATGAACCATGGACCTTGCTGTTGGTGGGGAGGCTTGCGTGCCTCAGCGATACAGATAGCCGTACCGTAGGTACAACCACAACGGAGGGGTATCTGTTGAGAGGCCAGACAAACGTGTGGTTCCTGAAGAGGGGCAGCAGCCTTTTCAGTAGTTGCAAGGGCAACAGTCTGGATGATTGACTGATCTGGCCTTGTAACAATAACCAAAACGGCCTTGCTGTGCTGGTACTGCGAACGGCTGAAAGCAAGGGGAAACTACGGCCGTAATTTTTCCCGAGGGCATGCAGCTTTACTGTATGGTTAAATGATGATGCCGTCCTCTTGGGTAAAATATTCCGGAGGTAAAATAGTCCCCCATTCGGATCTCCGGGCGGGGACTACTCAAGAGGATGTCGTTATCAGGAGAAAGAAAACTGGCGTTCTACGGTCCGGAGCGTGGAATGTCAGGTCCCTTAATCGGGCAGGTAGGTTAGAAAATTTGAAAAGGGAAATGGATAGGTTAAAATTAGATATAGTGGCAATTAGTGAAGTTCGGTGGCAGGAGGAACAAGACTTCTGGTCAGGTGACTACAGGGTTATAAACACAAAGTCAATTAGGGGTAATGCAGGAGTAGGTTTAATAATGAATAGGAAAATAGGAAAGCAGGTAAGCTACTACAAACAGCTTAGTGAACGCATTATTGTGGCCAAGATAGATACGAAGCCCACACCTACTACAGTAGTACAAGTTTATATGCCAACTAGCTCTGCAGATGACGAAGAAATTGATGAAATGTATGATGAAATAAAAGAAATTATTCAGATAGTGAAGGGAGACGAAAATTTAATAGTCATGGGTGACTGGAATGCGAGTGTAGGAAAAGGGAGAAAAGGAAACGTAGTAGGTGACTATGGATTGGGGCTAAGAAATGAAAGAGGAAGCCGCCTGGTAGAATTTTGCACAGAGCACAACTTAATCATAGCTAACACTTGGTTTAAGAATCATGATAGAAGGTTGTATACATGGAAGAACCCTGGAGATACTAAAAGGTATCAGATAGATTATATAATGGTAAGACAGAGATTTAGGAACCAGGTTTTAAATTGTAAGACATTTCCAGGAGCAGATGCGGACTCTGACCACAATCTATTGGTTATGACCTGTAGATTAAAACTGAAGAAACTGCAAAAAGGTGGGAATTTAAGGAGATGGGACCTGGATAAACTGAAAGAACCAGAGGTTGCACAGAGTTTCAGGGAGAGCATAAGGGAACAATTGACAGGAATGGGGGAAAGAAATACAGTAGAAGAAGAATGAGTAGCTTTGAGGGATGAAGTAGTGAAGGCAGCAGAGGATCAAGTAGGTAAAAAGACGAGGCCTAGTAGAAATCCTTGGGTAACAGAAGAAATATTGAATTTAATCGATGAAAGGAGAAAATATAAAAATGCAGTAAATGAAGCAGGCAAAAAGGAATACAAACGTCTCAAAAATGAGATCGACAGGAAGTGCAAAGTGGCTAAGCAGGCATGGCTAGAGGACAAATGTAAGGATGTAGAGGCTTATCTCACTAGGGGTAAGATAGATACTGCCTACAGGAAAATTAAAGAGACCTTTGGAGATAAGAGAACCACTTGTATGAACATCAAGAGCTCAGATGGAAACCCAGTTCTAACCAAAGAAGGGAAAGCAGGAAGGTGGAAGGAGTGTATAGAGGGTCTATACAAGGGCGATGTACTTGAGGACAATATTATGGATATGGAAGAGGATGTAGATGAAGATGAAATGGGAGATACGATACTGCGTGAAGAGTTTGACAGAGCACTGAAAGACCTGAGTCGAAACAAGGCCCCCGGTGTAGACAACATTCCATTGGAACTACTGACGGCCTTGGGAGAGCCAGTCCTGACAAAACTCTACCATCTGGTGAGCAAGATGTATGAAACAGGCGAAATACCCTCAGACTTCAAGAAGAATATAATAATTCCAATCCCAAAGAAAGCAGGTGATGACAGATGTGAGAATTACCGAACAATCAGTTTAATAAGCCACAGCTGCAAAATACTAACACGAATTCTTTACAGACGAATGGAAAAACTAGTAGAAGCCGACCTCGGCGAAAATCAGTTTGGATTCCGTAGAAATACTGGAACACGTGAGGCAATACTGACCTTACGACTTATCTTAGAAGAAAGATTAAGGAAAGGCAAACCTACGTTTCTAGCATTTGTAGACTTAGAGAAAGCTTTTGACAATGTTGACTGGAATACTCTCTTTATAATTCTAAAGGTGGCAGGGATAAAATACAGGGAGCGAAAGGCTATTTACAATTTGTACAGAAACCAGATGGCAGTTATAAGAGTCGAGGGACATGAAAGGGAAGCAGTGGTTGGGAAGGGAGTAAGACAGGGTTGTAGCCTCTCCCCCATGTTATTCAATCTGTACATTGAGCAAGCAGTAAAGGAAACAAAAGAAAAATTCGGGGTAGGTATTAAAATCCATGGAGAAGAAATAAAAACTTTGAGGTTCGCCGATGACGTTGTAATTCTGTCAGAGACAGCAAAGGACTTGGAAGAGCAGTTGAACGGAATGGATGGTGTCTTGAAAGGAGGATATAAGATGAACATCAACAAAAACAAAACGAGGATAATGGAATGTAGTCGAATTAAGTCGGGTGATGTTGAGGGTATTAGATTAGGAAATGAGACACTTAAAGTATTAAAGGAGTTTTGCTATTTGGGGAGCAAAATAACTGATGATGGTCGAAGTAGAGAGGATATAAAATGTAGACTGGTAATGACAAGGAAAGCGTTTCTGAAGAAGAGAAATTTGTTAACATCGAGTATAGATTTAAGTGTCAGGAAGTCATTTCTGAAAGTATTTGTATGGAGTGTAGCCATGTAGGGAAGTGAAACATGGACGGTAAATAGTTTGGACAAGAAGAGAATAGAAGCTCTCGAGATGTGGTGCTACAGAAGAATGCTGAAGATTAGATGGGTAGATCACATAACTAATGAGGAGGTACTGAATAGGATTGGGGAGAAGAGGAGTTTGTGGCACAACTTGACCAGAAGAAGGGATCGGTTGGTAGGACATGTTCTGAGGCATCAAGGGATCACCAATTTAGTATTGGAGGGCAGCGTGGAGGGTAAAAATCGTAGGTGGAGACCAAGAGATGAATACACTAAGCAGATTCAGAATTATGTAGATTGCAGCAGGTACTGGGAGATGAAGAAGCTTGCACAGGATAGAGTAGCATGGAGAGCTGCATCAAACCAGTCTCAGGACTGAAGACCACAACAACAACAACGGGCCTGGATATTTATCACCTATCACAACAATTAAATCTGGAAGCGAAACCCAGTGCCCTTCCTTATGACAAGCTGAAGATCAGTTTTCTTCAACCCTTAGATTACAAAGTGCATGCTCTGGCAGCTCTCCACAAGGTTTTTAGTCGTCATAAACTCCAAGAATAGTCACACAGAGAGTGGTTTGCCCACCTATAAGGTTTACCTTACGACTGCTGTTTGCACTTCAGTAACCCCGAGAGCAAACAATCATACGCTGCTTCCTTGGTTAGAGATACGGTTTTAGTGCATGCCCTGGATGATACTCTTAGAACTGATCTATTGAAATTCAAGGACCCATCTCTAGACACTTGTCTTCCCCTCATCAGGGCATTCAAACAATCACAACAGTCATCATCTAAAGTACAGGACCCCTCACAGCTGTTTACATTTCGGGCAACACGTCATTTGCAAACCGAATTACAGACGCAACCCCGATCGGTTTAAAAAGAGACACAGCATCCGGGCGCTGTCTCCAACAGCTTCCTTCCTGTTCTCTGTGTTTTATCACTCGTCTGGGACGCCAATGCCATTACCGGCGAGCAATGTGCATCTCTTGTGGTTAATTTTGACATAGGGTTGAAGGGTGTCAATCAGCTTTGAAGATGTCAGTGGGCTGTGCCTGCATGGACCCTCAGACATGGAGTCAGACAACATGGACAAACTGTGCCCAGACGTAGCATATATCAGTCAGTGTTCCAACACTCTACACAGGTAGTCCATCATTAAATGTCTAAATCGATAATGTACACATCTCCTTGCAGACAGAGACAGGGTCCGCCATGTTATCGATTGGCAATCATATTATGGCACTGCATTCCCTAGTCTTCAGGCCTTTCATACCTCAATGTGAAGTTATAGCAACACCTTATAATAATTAATGGGCAATTTGTTGAGGACTGGGGCCGTCCACTTTGATGAAATTCTCGCTGCTGCTAATAAAGACTAATAAAGATGCCAGAATGAGATTTTCACTCTGCAGCGGAGTGTGCGCTGATATGAATCTTCCTGGCAGATTAAAACTGTGTGCCGGACCGAGACTCGAACTCGGGACTTTTGCGTTTCGCAAGAGCACTTGCCCGCGAAAGGCAAAGGTCCCGAGTTCGAGTCTCGGTCCGGCACCTAGTTTTAATCTGCCAGGAAGTTCCGCTAATAAAGATGTCCTGGATGCGTGGATTCCAGGGCAGCACACACACAATGAAAGTAATACAGGATAGTGAATAGTGAATAACTGGTTACAGCAATTGTAGAATGCTGGCTCAGCCTACCTGTCCTGCGTTAACTACAATTACATGAACACAAATTAATAGTGTTCTCTGAACTAAAGTCAAAAGAAAACTAACATTATGTCTTGATGTACTATTCGGAGAACAGTTCCACACTAACAGTACTCAATTAAATCTCTAGGCAGGCTTTCTCTGTCTATTTAAAATAACTCTATTCACCGTTCTGTTTCCACTGAAGACTAACCACCGTCTGTCTATTGGCCACTGTTCCTGTCTCACTCGGCGACTTAAAGACACGACGAACGTTCTGTAGGGTAGCAGAGTACGTGTGGCGTGCACACGGGGGTTTTTTTAGGTTAGAGGGACCCCCCCTTGGGCGAAACGATAAAATACCTGACGGCTTACCAGAGAGGACATTATCATCGTTGATAAAGAACGTCCCTCCTCAGAGACCAAAAACAGGAAAAGTTAACGTAATATTGGTAAACTGCAGGAGTATCCAGGGCAAGGTTCCTGAATTAGTATCTCTTATTGAAGGAAATAGTGCGCATATAGTATTAGGAACGGAAAGTTGGTTAAAACCGGAAATGAACAGTAACGAAATCCTAGACACAGAATGGAGTATATACCGCAAAGATAGGATAAACGCCAATGGTGGAGGAGTATTTATAGCAGTAAAGAATTCAATAATATCCAGTGAAGTTATTAGCGAATGCGAATGTGAAATAATCTGGGTTAAGTTAAGTATCAAAGGTGGGTCAGATATGATAGTCGGATGCTTCTATAGACCACCTGCATCAGCAACCGTAGTAGTTGAGCGCCTCAGAGAGAACCTGCAGAACGTCGTGAAGAAGTTTCGTGATCATACTATTGTAATAGGGGGAGACTTCAATCTACCAGGTACAGAATGGGATAGTCACACAATCAGAACTGGAGCCAGGGACAGAGACTCTTGTGACATTATCCTGACTGCCTTGTCCGAGAATTACTTCGAGCAGATAGTTAGAGAACCAACTCGTGAAGCTAACGTTTTAGACCTCATAGCAACAAATAGACCGGAACTTTTCGACTCCGTGAATGTAGAAGAGGGTATCAGTGATCATAAGTCAGTGGTTGCATCAATGACTACAAGTGTAATAAGAAATGCCAAGAAAGGAAGGAAAATATATTTGCTTAACAAGAGTGATAGGGCACAAATCGCAGAATATCTGAGTGACCACCATCAAACGTTCATTTCTGAGGAAGAGGATGTGGAACAAAAATGGAAAAAATTCAGAAACATCGTCCAGTACGCCTTAGATAAGTTCGTACCGACTAAGGTCCAAAGCGAGGGGAAAGATCCACCGTGGTATAACAATAATGTACGAAAGGTACTACGGAAACAAAGAAAGCTTCATCATAGGTTTAAGAGTAGTCGAATCATAGCTGATAAGGAAAGGCTGAACGAAGCGAAAAAGAGCGTAAAGAGAGCAATGAGAGAAGCATTCAACGAATTCGAACATAAAACATTGGCAAACAATCTAAACAAGAACCCTAAAAAGTTTTGGTCATATGTAAAATCGGAAAGCGGATCTAAATCCCCTATTCAGTCACTCGTTGACCACGATGGCACCGAAACAGAGGACGACCGAAGAAAGGCAGAAATACTGAATTCAGTGTTCCGAAACTGTTTCACTGCGGAAAATCGTAACACGGTCCCTGACTTCAGCCGTCGCACGGACGCCAAAATGGAAAATATTGAAATAAACGATATCGGAATTGAAAAACAACTGCTATCACTTAGTAGCGGAAAAGCATCCGGACCAGTCGAGATACCCTTAAGATTCTACAGTGATTATGCTAAAGAACTTGCCCCCTTTCTATCAGCAATTTATCGTAGATCGCTGGAAGAACGTAAAGTACCTAGCGACTGGAAGAAAGCGCAGGTCGTTCCCATTTTCAAGAAGGGTCATAAATCAGATGCGAATAATTATAGGCCTATTTCGCTTACGTCAATCTGTTGTAGAATAATGGAACATGTTTTGTGTTCTCGTATTATGACGTTCTTAGATAATACAAATCTCCTTCATCATAACCAACATGGATTCCGCAAACAGAGATCATGTGAAACTCAGCTCGCCCTATTTGCCCAAGAAATTCACAGTGCCGTAGACACTGGCGAGCAGATTGATGCCGTATTCCTGGACTTCAGGAAGGCATTTGATACGGTTCCGCACTTACGTTTAGTGAAAAAAATACGAGCTTACGGAATATCGGACCAGGTTTGTGATTGGATTCAGGATTTCCTAGAAGAAAGAACACAACATGTCATTCTTAACGGTTCAAAATCTGCAGATGTAGAGGTAATTTCGGGAGTACCGCAGGGAAGCGTGATAGGACCTTTATTGTTTACAATATACATAAATGACTTAGTTGACAACATCGGTAGCTCCGTGAGGCTATTTGCAGATGACACGGTTGTCTACAAGAAAGTAGCAACATCAGAAGACTCGTACGTACTCCAGGAGGACCTGCAGAGGATTAATGCATGGTGCGACAGCTGGCAGCTTTCCCTAAACGTAGATAAATGTAATATAATGCGCATACATAGGGGCAGAAATCCATTCCAGTACGATTATGCCATAGGTGGTAAATCATTGGAAGCGGTAACGACCGTAAAATACTTAGGAGTTACTATCCGGAGCGATCTGAAGTGGAATGATCACATAAAACAAATAGTGGGAAAAGCAGGCGCCAGGTTGAGATTCATAGGAAGAATTCTAAGAAAATGTGACTCATCGACGAAAGAAGTAGCTTACAAAACGCTTGTTCGTCCGATTCTTGAGTATTGCTCATCAGTATGGGACCCTTACCAGGTTGGATTAATAGAAGAGATAGACATGATCCAGCGAAAAGCAGCGCGATTCGTCATGGGGACATTTAGTCAGCGCGAGAGCGTTACGGAGATGCTGAACAAGCTCCAGTGGCGGACACTTCAAGAAAGGCGTTACGCAATACGGAGAGGTTTATTATCGAAATTACGAGAGAGCACATTCCGGGAAGAGATGGGCAACATATTACTACCGCCCACATATATCTCGCGTAATGATCACAACGAAAAGATCCGAGAAATTAGAGCAAATACGGAGACTTACAAGCAGTCGTTCTTCCCACGCACAATTCGTGAATGGAACAGGGAAGGGGGGATCAGATAGTGGTACAATAAGTACCCTCCGCCACACACCGTAAGGTGGCTCGCGGAGTATAGATGTAGATGTAGATGTAGGAACTTCTTAGAAAGACAGGCTCAACTGCAACTTGCAACTGCCAACTTCTGCTCGTGCACGGTTAATTTAACTCTCTTCCTGGTGGCACTGCCACTCCAGGATTCGTGATTCTCGCGAGCAGCATGATTCGTATGTGCAGAGCCACGTTCTTCCTGCGGACGCACATCCACAGTATCCACACTATCTGTAGTACCAACTGTCGCAAACTCTTATTGTGTAGTATCTGAGTACTTCACACAATACACGGCCCAAATGCAGTATCGGCTGCACAACGTAACGGCCATCATTTTGGTTGTGGACGCCCCGATAGCTGTCAGTCTCTTACGCACGGACCTTTCCACGCTCTTAGGTTGCAAATTCTTGACTCCGCCCTACAGCCAACTCTCTGGGTACAAACCCATACCTCAAAGACTTTTTCACAATTCATCACCGTATTTGCACTATACATTTCAGGTGTTACAGGCTATGCATCCAACGTGTCTCTCCTTCCACTGGCAACGCCAAGGTTTTGTAAGGCTAGAAATGTTCCATTTTCGCTCAGGGGTAAGCTTCAGGGGGAATTACAGTGCCTATAAAATGAAGGCAACCTCACTCCTGTTCCAGACAGCCATCAAGCCATCCCCACTCTCGTTGTTGAAAAACCAAATGGCGCCAACGCCCTATCAGTCATTAATGTATATCTGGTACCTAATGTAGAGGACGTCGCGTTCCATCTAGTTGGCAGAAAAGTGTTTGAAAAATTGGCTTGACGCTCACATCCCACCAACTGCCACTGGATAAACAATTCCAATGTATCATAGTCGTGAACGCTTCCTTCAGGTTGTTCCAGCACAACACACTTCTCTTTGGTATAGGCAGCACCCCGGCGATATTTCAACAATATCTGGAGCACGTCACTTACAATGTTCCAGGGACGATATTCTCATCACAGGCAAAGATGTCCAGAACCTGCGGAACAATTGGGATGCTCTGTTTACAGTCTTACAACAGCCCAATCTAAAAAGTTCATCAAGCTAAATATCATGGATACGTTTTCAGTGCTCCTGGCATCCACTGCACACATTGTTACACTTAGGCAGAATAGAAACTTTCGGCGCCTACCAATACCAGGCAAACTGAAATCAATGTTAGGACAACTGCAGTCGTACGGAAAGTTTATTCCCCATCCAGCAGCCATTTCTGTAGCATTCCACCACTTATTGTAGAAAGATGTCCATTGGCAGTTGACCCCTGCACATGACTAAGCTTTCAGGGACTTAAAACAGAGCTTTCTCCACCCTTCATGCATAGTTCCCAGTCGAACGTCCTATAACGACAGCGGATGCGTCAGACTATCGGTTGGGGGCAGTCCTGTCCCACGTTGTTCATGAGATGGAATGCCCAAACTCTGCTGCTGAGAGAAATTGTAGCCAATTGAGAAAAAAGTATTAACCATCAACTTTGGCTTTGAAAAGTGCATGACTATATGTATAGCAGGCATAGTATATGTGGACCACTAACCTTTTCTTCCTCTTTTCAACGCTTCAGTCAACATTCTCACCAAAGCTATCTGCCACCATCTGTGCTGGACCCTGTTCCTATCGAGCTGTAATTATGGTATTCAGTATCGCTCCAGCACACAACATGCAAATGTTGATCTCCTTTCCCATCTACTCCTGTGCTATGACCCAAGCGTTTAACAAGAATCCTGAAGCGTGTTTCTGTCTGGACATAGCTACAGAAGAAGCCATGGCTAATATCCCACAAACACCAAGCTAATCACGCACCACATGAAAGAGGACCCAACCTTCAGTGAGATCCTCCACATGGTATGCCACAGGTGGCTGCCAAAACACAAACAGCTCTGGCAGCTGGAGGTCCAGGCCTACTGGCACAGTAGGAATGAGTTCTCAACAATGAACGACGTGCTGATTCTGCAAGGAGAAAACATCTGCACCAGGGTGGCCAACCTGCATCTCCTGCAGCGCATTTTGTCGCTTCTCGACATCAGTGGAGTGTGATGCTCAGTAAACATCCGACCCACTACCAAATCTATTGGCCTGGCATGGACACTGCTGTTACTGAAATCTTGCGTCACTGCCAGAGCAAGTAGGCCCTCTTTCACATAATTTCTTTCCTTGGCCAGACTCTTCCACTCCTTGTCTCAGGCTTTATTACGGGCGGCGCCGGATTAGCCGAGCGGTCTGAGGCGCTGCAGCCCTGGGCTGTGCGGCTGGTCCGGGCGGAGGTTCGAGTCCTCCCTCAGGCATTGGTGTGTTTGTTTGTCCTTAGGATAATTTAGGTTAAGTAGTGTGTAAGGCCAGGGACTGATGACCTCAGCAGTTAAGTCCCATAAGATTTCACACACATTTGAACATTTGAACATTTTTGCTTTATTAGGATTTTGTGGGGCGTTCCTTAGGCCACACTGGCTCATTGCAATAGGTGCAGTCAGCAGGATTCTACACGTTTCCTGTGTGTCTGCAACATCAACTAGTGAAACTACTCAAATCTTATCTTACTTTTTCCCATGAAAGAACTTCGTGACACCATTCTCACAGACAGGGGTTCCCAATCTGCATCTGCAGAATTCTCCACTTTGTATGACAAAAATGGCATCGCCCTAGTGCTCACAGCAAACTTCTACCTTGCCCGAAATGTACTAGCAGGGTATTTCGTCCGCACTTTTAAAACCCAGATGTTTAAAGTTGACCGTTACCATCCTCTGGACGAGGTTCTCGTCCTTTTTCTGACATCCTACAGCTTAACCCTGGAGGACTGCTCATCTGCTGTCAAGACTTCATGGACGAACCCATTGCTCCAATCTTCATCGCACAGTTTACAGCCCACGACTCGGCACACTAGCTGGCAGCGTTTTTCTCCTAAAATACAGTGTGGGCGATTGGTTTTAACAGAGGCCAACATTGGTTTCTAAAAGTGATTCACAAATTATTAGGCAGGACCGTAGCTGACATGACATGTCAGAAGAGCACTCTGCACTGTAAACAAGTCATCTGATTACAGCATCACTGTCATCTTCCTGGCACCGAGAAACTACCACTTTCTTTTGCTCTAGAGACAGAGCTACTTGCTGTCTCCACCCTGGCCACCGCTGGATCATCTCATCTGCTTTTGGCAGCCAACTCACTGGAGAGGCCTTCAACAGCTTGTAATGTCTCTTGCAGCGGTCTCTCCACGATATTTTCAGAAATTTTATAAATTATATAACTCAGTACATATCTCGAAATATCTCTTCTTATCTTACCGATTATCAATGCAAAGTAGTTTCAAGCCCAATTATTCCTTGGAGCGTCCATTAACTCCATGGAATAGCTTCTCTGCTATCTATGTTTTCTCCTATGAAAAGAATAGAGGACTTCTTGTGGATTAGTCGAGAAAGAGGATGTATGTGTATGTATTGTTGGGCTAGTCGCCATCTTGATGAGATTCTGTATGAGAAGGAATTTAATACATGAACTAAACTAAAGTAAGTGTGTTCGCGTATTATTTAACTTATTATTATTGACAGTGTCTGCTTACTACGCTGTGTTGCACGGGATCAGTGGGGAACGTCTGATTTACACTGGACGAACCTGCCGTTTTGTATGCTCAAGATATCCAGTTACTTCAAATAAATAGGCTAACACGGTCTTACCAGCAGATCTCCGGTCTTCCCCATGTGATCACCGAAAGTTAATAATTATTACAAATGTTTCTAGGAGATCGACTGACAATTTTCGTCGCACCGAGACTTCGAAATTGCTTCACTGCCTTATGGAATTTAAGTTAAGCTCAATTTAATCAGGATAGAACAGTATTGAACTGTGCGAATGTGATAAGCCTGCTTTGTCAATGAAAATTCCCTTAATATACGCATGGTTTTACTATCCTGATCAGTGAAGCTAAATCAGGCCGGTGTGAGAGAGGTTTTTTAAGTTTTAGATCCCACACAAAAAAAAATACTAAATCTCCACCACACACAACGTTAAGACTGGTTCCAAAGAATGTGGACATCATCCCCCACCCCCCCCCCCCCCACCCGCCCACCCACACAGGTCACCAGCGCGAAACCTGCCTTCTCCATGGCCGTCAAAATGAGCTTCACGATCTCCTCCCCTCCGCAGGGGCAGAGGGATGCTGTACCGAACTTCAGCAACTCCAGTGTCAGCAACAAACAGCACATTAATGATGCCTAATACATAGGGGACAATTTCCGAGAAGAAATAGACCCATGCTCTGACCGACCACCAGGAGGCGTCCTAAGGGCCACTGGAGGCTGTGGGCTACATGAATGTTTGCTCTTCTGCAAGATACATTATTGAAAATAGGTCTAGCTGTATCCTGATGCTGAGTGGTATTTAGGGCAGTGTTCGGCCCATACCGGACCAGGTCACACCGAGTGAGCTTTCCTGGGCCAGGCGCCGATTCTTCAGTCAGGGTTCTAATTCGAGAGGCGCCATCATGACGTGGCCTCCTCGATGAAGAAGATCGGAACTGGGTCGTTGTGGCAGCGGTTCTAGGCGCTACAGTCTGGAACCACGCGACCGCTACGGTCGCAGGTTCGAATCCGGCCTCGGGCATGAATGTGTGTGATGTCCTTAGGTTAGTTGGGATTAAGTAGTTATAAGTTCTAGGCGACTGATGACCTCAGAAGTTACGTCCCATAGTGCTCAGAGCCATTTGAACCATTTGAATTTTTATAAAGCGTGTGTTTAAAGAATTTAGTGACAATCTGACCAGTCGCCAGAAGTATTAAAGTTCTGTATGAAGAAGTGATTTATTTAATGCTTTGTTTCGGTCCACGTCCGAGTAGACGTGCTATTAATCCTTGCCACCTGATTATCTGTTGTGCCGCTATCGGCGGACATACCATAAGGGACCCACTGTCTCTGGTGGATTGTTTCCGCAGTCACCACTGTGTCTGTGAAAATACACTCCTGGAAATGGAAAAAAGAGCACATTGACACCGGTGTGTCAGACCCACCATACTTGCTCCGGACACTGCGAGAGGGCTGTACAAGCAATGATCACACGCACGGCACAGCGGACACACCAGGAACCGCGGTGTTGGCCGTCGAATGGCGCTAGCTGCGCAGCATTTGTGCACCGCCGCCGTCAGTGTCAGCCAGTTTGCCGTGGCATACGGAGCTCCATCGCAGTCTTTAACACTGGTGGCATGCCGCGACAGCGTGGACGTGAACCGTATGTGCAGTTGACGGACTTTGAGCGAGGGCGTATAGTGGGCATGCGGGATGCCGGGTGGACGTACCGCCGAATTGCTCAACACGTGGGGCGTGAGGTCTCCACAGTACATCGATGTTGTCGCCAGTGGTCGGCGGAAGGTGCACGTGCCCGTCGACCTGGGACGGGACCGCAGCGACGCACGGATGCACGCCAAGACCGTAGGATCCTACGCAGTGCCGTAGGGGACCGCACCGCCACTTCCCAGCAAATTAGGGACACTGTTGCTCCTGGGGTATCGGCGAGGACCATTCGCAACCGTCTCCATGAAGCTGGGCTACGGTCCCGCACACCGTTAGGCCGTCTTCCGCTCACGCCCCAACATCGTGCAGCCCGCCTCCAGTGGTGTCGCGACAGGCGTGAATGGAGGGACGAATGGAGACGTGTCGTCTTCAGCGATGAGAGTCGCTTCTGCCTTGGTGCCAATGATGGTCGTATGCGTGTTTGGCGCCGTACAGGTGAGCGCCACAATCAGGACTGCATACGACCGAGGCACACAGGGCCAACACCCGGCATCATGGTGTGGGGAGCGATCTCCTACACTGGCCGTACACCACTGGTGATCGTCGAGGGGACACTGAATAGTGCACGGTACATCCAAACCGTCATCTAACCCATCGTTCTACCATTCCTAGACCGGCAAGGGAACTTGCTGTTCCAACAGGACAATGCACGTCCGCATGTATCCCGTGCCACCCAACGTGCTCTAGAAGGTGTAAGTCAACTACCCTGGCCAGCAAGATCTCCGGATCTGTCCCCCATTGAGCATGTTTGGGACTGGATGAAGCGTCGTCTCACGCGGTCTGCACGTCCAGCACGAACACTGGTCCAACTGAGGCGCCAGGTGGAAATGGCATGGCAAGCCGTTCCACAGGACTACATCCAGCATCTCTACGATCGTCTCCATGGGAGAATAGCAGCCTGCATTGCTGCGAAAGGTGGATATACACTGTACTAGTGCCGACATTGTGCATGCTCTGTTGCCTGTGTCTATGTGCCTGTGGTTCTGTCAGTGTGATCATGTGATGTATCTGACCCCAGGAATGTGTCAATAAAGTTTCCCCTTCCTGGGACAATGAATTCACGGTGTTCGTATTTCAATTTCCAGGAGTGTACTTTCAAAACAGTGAAGAAGCCAGTAGCAAGGAATAACCAACAAGTACAGCACACCACGCAGAGTAATGCAACAATCCTCAGACGAAATAACTGTACTGTGATGTGGTTGCCGGTGCTGTTGGAACAGCTCAGCGGAGTGTCAGTGCGTCGCTCTTCCGTTGCATTCAGTGAACCCACACTCCAGATTCACATCGGCCTCCTCTTCATTAGCGGCTCTGTTCACACAGCTGCGTATCATTTAGCAAAGCTGTGCAGTACTGAATGTTAGCAAATGCCAAGATAGTTCCTTTGAATTGAAATGTCCGGTTTTCTCCTCCATCCTCGAACCACTCCGAGCTTGTGCTCCGTCTCTAATGACCTCGATGTCGACGGGAGGTTAAACCGTAACCTTCGTTCCGTTTTACTGAATGTAAACTTGAGAGCGAAGAGTAAAATGGGTGCTAATGTTGACAACAGCATGTACCGTGACCTAATGTAAACAGGACACATGGCGCATTCCGTCGACATTTACATTGTTGTGCACTGTTTTCAGAGAGTTACAGGTAAGAAGCTAACTGGGGTAAGAAACAAAACGAAATGCAGTTTTCAATTATTCTGTGACGAGCGGCCAGGCACTGTGTGTCCCTCATACCATATTTATTCAAAAGGCGTTGCTGACTAACCTCTTTCCACCGGCAAGGAACATCAGTAGTCTATGTCTCAACGTCAGAATCGTATGACACAAGACGCCATTCGACACGCTCAGTGAGCAGTGACATGGTGTCGCAGTGCGCGAAACGATCTCGTACTTTTTTGTTTCAAATAAATCTGAAGATGCCAGAATGAGATTTTCACTCTGCAGCGGAGTGTGCGCTGATATGAAACTTCCTCGCAGATTAAAACTGTCTGCCGGACCGAGACTCGAACTCGGGATCTTTCTTTGCCTTTCGCGGCCAAGTGCTCTATCAACTGAGCTACCCAAGCACGACTCACTCCCCCTCCTCACAGCTTTACAGGTCCCGAGTTCGAGTCTCAGTCCGGCACACAGTTTTAATCTGCCAGGAAGTTTCAAATCTGAAGATGGTTTGGCAAAACATCTACAAAGGGCCGCTTTGTGATCCTGACAGTAAATACACTCTCTGTACAAACTGAAATGTGAGGCTCGGGTTCTCCAAGCCACATTGTCTAAAACAGTGCTTCCCAACAGGTGGTCCGTGAACCCCCAGGGGTCCGCGAGCTATGCCAGAAGGGTCCGCAAGATGCTATTAGAATAAAAAATATATTAAATATATTTCTTACGATAACAGAATTTTTTGTTTTGGCCGCCCAATATTTTTTCAATAATGAATATGTCAATGCTTTTTCTAAGTATCAAAAATAGATAACGTATAAAAAGACTCTTAATTTGGCTTTCTTAGGTACTTGATACTGTGATATGACAAGGTACCAATCATGCTCGATGAGGGGGGCGGGTTCCTCGAGAAAATTTTGTTGGGAACCCCTGGTCTAGAGTACACAGAAGCACACGAGCCTACCTTCAAAGAGTATGTAACGTGATGGAGACTGCCTAGACGAAAACGTTTGAGGAGAGCAGTTTCCATTACTTTTTTGAACTTTTTAAGAACCATCTGCTCGCTGTTCCCGCACATAGCAGTGGCGACGTCAGCACGGCGTGACGCTCGGCGTCGCTCCGGCTGCTGGTGGGTGCAGTCCCACGCGGCGTGAACACAAGAGATTGGACGCTTCCGCTCACTTCACAGACACGAAGCCACCATTTCCACGGACTGGCCGACTGGCGGACGTGGCTGGAAAGGTCTTCTGCGAAAGATGGCGTCTGGGATAGCCACGCCAGTTTTCCACCGTCTAAACGCCGGCTTTTGTCTGTTGTGGCTCTAGCGGTGAGAGAAATGCCACGAAACGTCAGGCAGTTGTCTACGCTCCAACTCCCCACTTCGCTCGAAATTGCGAAAACTACTTTCCCAGATGTACGAAAAAGCCGACACGTACAAAACAAGAGGGGAGCTGAACACCTTCAGCATGCAAACAAAATTCTTTAAAAGATCGCACTATCCTGAATAAAACTGCTTCAAACATCTGATTACTTCACCTTGTTTGGAAGTGGCGAAGTGCTTTCATTATCAACCCTAGGTCGAGTATAATCTGAATAATTTGCAATTCCGTTTTAAGGAATGTTTGATTTTCATGCATCCTAGTAGTTATGACGTTATATCTTCTGAACTATGTATTGTACAATGATATGATTTTGCAGGCATACGAGGTGTATGATCTCCTTCGAAATACTCTCCTCCAAAATTGGTGCACCACTCCCAACGCCGTTCCACTTCTGGAACCAGTTCAAATGTGTGTGAAATCTTATCAGTCCTTAAGCTTACACACTACTTAACCTAAATTATAATTATCCTAAGGACAAACACACACACCCAAGCCCGAGGGAGGACTCGAACCTCCACCGGGACCAGCCGCACAGTCCATGACTGCAGCGCCTTAGACCACTCTGAAACCAGTCTTGGTACGCCTCTTTCTGAATGGCGCGAAGCACCATCTGCAAATTTTCTTTTATCTCATCTATCGTTGCAAATCTTCGTTCTTTCAACGGGGATTCACCCTCGTCCTCCTCATGTCACCATACAACACAAACGTAGAACACTATTACACTCGCACACACGCACACGCAAGTATTCGTTACTGTCATCTACACGCAAAACATTCTGCGCGGTGACAAAAGTCATGGGACAGCAGTATGCACATATGCAGATGGCGGCAGTATCACGTACATAAGGTACATATGGGCAGTGCGTTGGCGGAGCTGTCATTTGTAGTCAGGTAAATGGAAATGCCTTGTGGCTACGGCCTCCCGCCGAGTAGACCGTTTGCCTGGTGCAAGTCTTCCGAGTTGACACCACTGGGGCGACTCGCGTGTCGATGGGGATGAAATGATGGTGGTAAGGACAACACAACATCCAGTCCCTGAGCGGAGAAAATCTCCGACCCAGCCGGGAATCGAACCCGGGCCGTCAGGTATGATATTCCGTCGCGCCGACCACTCAGCTACCAGGGACGGACTGTACTCAGGTGATTCATGTGAAAATGTCTCCGATATGCTTATGGCCGCCCGACGGGAATTAATGGACTTTGAATGCGGAATGGTAGATGACATATTCCATTCCTGAAATCGTTAGGTAGTTCAATATTCCGAAATCCACAGTATCAAGAGAGTGCCGCGAGTACAACATTTCAGGTATTGTCTCTCACCACGGGCAACGCAGTTGCTGACGGCCTTGGCTTAACGACCGTGAGCAGCGGCGTTACGTTGTCACTACTAACAGATAACCAACACTGCATGTAATAGCCGCAGAAATCAATATGGGACTACGGCATACGTATCCTTTAGAATAGTGGAGCACAATTTGCGTTAATGGGCTACAGCAGCAGACGAACGACGCGAGTGCCTTTGCTAGTAGCACATCTACCTGCAGCGCCTCTCCTGGATTTGTGACCATATCAAAATGGTTCAAATGGCTCTGAGCACTATGGGACTTAACATCTTAGGTCATCAGTCCCCTAGAATTAGAAGTACTTAAACCTAACTAACCTAAGGACATAACACACATCCATGCCCGCGGCAGGATTCGAACCTGCGACCGTAGCAGCCGCTCAGTTCCAGACAGAAGCGCCTAGGACCGCTCGGCCACTTCGACCGGCTGTGACCATATCGGTTGGACCCTAGGTGACTGGAAAACCTGGCCTGGTCAGATTAGTCCCTATTTCAGTTGGTGAGAGCTGATGGTAGGGTTCGAATGGGGCGCAGATACCAGTAAGTCATGGACCCAAGTTGTTAACAAGGCATGGTGTGAGCTCCATAATGATGTTGCCTTCTTTTACATGAAATAGACTGGGCCCTTTGGCTGTTCGGCTACTTGCAGACCATTTGCAGCCATTCATAGACTTCATGTTGCCAAATAAAATTGAATTATTATTGATGATAATGCGCCAAATTGCCGGGCCACAATTCCTCGCTATATGTTTGAGAACATTCTGGACAGTTCGAGCGAATGCTTTAGACACTTAGATTGCCCATCATGAATCTCATCGAATTGTCAAAGACTTTTTCATGTGCGTCACTGAGAAGTATCGCCATTCCAAGCGTCTTTCTACAATGCGGATCTGGTCCTCTAGTTACGGTTTCAGCCTCTTCAGTTCAATGAAGTTGTTTTATCTAGCCTTGAATTTTGTTGAGCTAATGAGCTATGTAAGGGGTAGTCTCAAGGAGTACATTTAGATGTTAAATTATAGTGAACAGAGTGTAAGAAAAAATATCTCCTTGCAGTGTAAGCGGACACCACTGCAAACTTTCGCTTAACTGATAGTGTTATCTAGAAAAGTGAGTACTCTAACTTCATCCTCCCTGGAAAAGGATTGGCAATTATTTGCGGTTTTCTTCCTTTTTTATACCTGTTGTGTTGAGAATAAAGAACTGTTCATCTTCATCGATCCTTGTTATAATGTTGTAAGTAAATAGCAAACACTTTGCGTGTGTGTAGTATTCAGTAGTTGGGGCCGAGCGAGGTAGCCGCACGGGCTGAGGCGCCTAACCACGGATCGTACGGCTCCCCCCCCCCCCCCCTCTCCTGTCGGAGGTTCGAGTCCTCCCTCGGACATGGGTGTATGTGTTGTCCTTAGCGTAAGTTAGGTCAAGTTAGATTAAGAAGTGTGTAAGCCTTAATTGTGTATGTAGACAGTTCATTCATTCCCTGAATCGAGAATCTCGACAATTTTTGCCTATTATGGACAGTGATACTGGCAAGATATCGATCCCAGGGATTCCGAAAACTTTGAGAATGTTTTAATTTCAATAATATAAATGTGATGTTGTTGTAAAGGAGGTAAGCGACAATTATAATTATCAGCAGTTCTGCATTCAGGTTGGTTAGTCTGCAAATATTTTTCACACACCTCTTGAAACGCCATGTCTAAGTACAGTAATCGCTCATGGATATCTGACAACGGATAACGTCCAAAAGGCGTCGTTTGAGGAATAAAGTTATTCCTTGTGAGATGTTTGACTCTACCATTGCGACACAGTCACCCTAAATGTAGAACTACTGACTGAATTATAAGTTTGACGTCGGATAACAAACGTCAAAAGAATTTTTTTGCTTGTGATACAATTACAGATTTGCCATTTTCGAAATTTTTCCTTTGGTTGTACTGTGAAATCTTGCTTCTTGCCAAATCGCATGATTCTAGGCCACCGGGGAATAGCTTATAGTTTTTGGTGTGTGAGTTTGTGAGAATCAAAATATGTGATATAAACAGCCATGTTTTATAACTGCATTAACTTAGAAGCTTCAGTTTCATACACTGCCCAAAGACCATAAGCCTTAGTACGTGGCATAACTATCAACTTGATATGCCTAGTTTTTTCTAAGAAAAAGGGGTGTTAACAGACGAGCAGACAGTGTGTCAGACAGTAAATGACAAAAAAATTTCTTTCGTGTAATATTATCAGAAATTTATAGTTTTCAGATTTTTTCTCTTTGTTGTACTGTAAACCTTCCTTTTTGCCAAAATTCATGAACCTAGGCTAACGGAAAGTACTCTAGAGGCTTTGATAACTGCGTTTTCTAGTGACAAACTGTCTCTTGCCTTCTGACTGGGGTTCTTCGGCCAACATTTATTTGATGATTTTTCTGACTTCTCGTCAGCACGAGTGGCTGGCATTGTCAAAGCTTCGCTCTCCATTGCTGATAGTTGAATGGAGCCGAGCTCGCGGCCGCAGACTGTATGTACCCGGCGCGCCAACGCCCGAAGGCTTCTCCGCGGTCATTTCCGGTGCGGTTCTCCTCCTGCTACCTGCAAAGGTCGTTCGCTGCAGCACGGAAATCCAGGATCCGTGTACCTAGAGGCGTATTTCTATAGCTTCTCTGAACAAGCGGGTGTGATAGCTCCTCTCTACAGGCAGGACTTCCGTGTCGGCGAATTTTACTACATGGTCGGTCTGACACAACGCGTGCTCCGCAACAGTCGGTTTCTCCACCTGCCCCAACCTGCAACGTCGCTTATGTTGTGTGATCCTGGTGTTGATTGATCTTCCGATCGTTCCAGAATAAACTTTTACGCATGTGCATGGTATGCTGTATGTTCCTGACATTGCAAGTGGGTCCCTTTCCTCCTTTGCCGATATGAGACACTCTTTGATCTTCTTTGTCGGTTTGTAAATAGCCTTTACGCCGTATTTACGCAATATACGGCCGATTCTACCCGTCACTCTGGCAGTGTATGGCAGAAAGACCGTATACGACATTTCTTTTTACGATGTGTCACTTCGCCGAGTGTTTGACTCTGTCACACTTCTAATATAACTGATGGAGTACCCATTGCTCCTCAGCACGCTTTCCAGGTGTTGCATTTCGCGACTAAGGTGCTGCTCACATATTCGACTTGCTTGCATTACGAGCGTATTAATCATGCTTCTTTTCTGGCTCGAGTGGTGATTTGACAGTTTGTGCAAGCATCGGTCCGAGTGTGTCGGTTTTCGATACACGCTGTACCCAGGTTTCCACCACCCCTTGTCGGGTAGAAGTATCTCAGATACACAGGGGAAAGCGACCCGCGCCCGCATCTCGTGGTCGTGCGGTGGCGTTCTCGCTTCCCACGCCCGGGTTCCCGGGTTCGATTCCCGGCGGGGTCAGGGATTTTCTCTGCCTCGTGATGGCTGGGTGTTGTGTGCTGTCCTTAGGTTAGTTAGGTTTAAGTGGTTCTAAGTTGTAGGGGACTTATGACCACAGTAGTTGAGTCCCATAGTGCTCAGAGCCATTTTTTGAAAGCGACCCGCCTGCAATATATCGCATACTATGCAGATGCGGAAAAGTTTATGTTGGAATGACCGGACGGTAAATCAACACCAAGAGTACAGAACATAAGCGACATTGCAGGTTGGGGCTGGTGGAAAAGTCGGACGAGGCAGAGCGCACGTTAGTTGAGGCCGAACACGTAGTAAAATTCGCCGACACGCGAAGTTCTGGCCGTAGAGGAGAGCTATCACGCCCGCTTGTTCAGAGAAGCTACAGACACAAACATGGGAACAGCTTCAACAAGAAAGAAGAAAGTCTCAAGGTTAACGGACCCTGGATTCCCGTGCTGCAGCGAACGACAGTTGCAGTTAGCAGGAGGAGAACCGCACCGGAAATGACCGCGGAGAAGCCCTCGGACGTTGGCGCGCCAGTCACACAATCTGCATCTACATCTACATTTATACTCCGAAAGCCACCCAACGGTGTGTGGCGGAGGACACTTTACGTGCCACTGCCATTACCTCCCTTTTCTGTTCCAGTCGCGTACGGTTCGCGGGAAGAACGACTGTCTGAGAGCCTCCGCGCGCGCTCTAATCTCTCTAATATTACATTCGTGATCTCCTCGGGAGGTATAAGTAGGGGGAAGCAATATATTCAATACCTCATCCAGAAACGCACCCCCTCGAAACCTGGCGAGCAAGCTACACCGCGATTCAGAGCGCCTCTCTTGCAGAGTTTGCCACTTGAGTTTGCTAAACAGCGCCGTAACGCCATCATGCTTACCAAATAACCCTGTGACGAAACGCGCCGCTCTTCTTTGGATTTTCTCTATCTCCTCCGTCAACCCGATCTGGTACGGATCCCACACTGATGAGCAATACTCAGGTATAGGTCGAACGAGTGTTTTGTAAGCCACCTCCTTTGTTGATGGACTACATTTTTTAAGGACTCTCCCAATGAATCTCAACCTGGTACCCGCCTTACCAACAATTAATTTTTTATGATCATTCCACTTCAAATCGTTCCGCACGCATACTCCCAGATATTTTACAGAAGTGACTGCTACCAGTGTTTGTTCCGCTATCATATAATCATACAATAAAGGATCCTTCTTTCTATGTATTCGCAATACATTACATTTGTCTATGTTAAGGGTCAGTTGCCACTCCCTGCACCAAGTGCCTATCCGCTGCAGATTTTCCTGCATTTCGCTACAATTTTCTAATGCAGCAACTTCTCTGTATACTACAGCATCATCCGCGAAAAGCCACTAGTTCGCTCCAGTCCACCACCAACAATGAAGGGTGAAGCTTTGACAATGCCAGCCACTCGTGCTGGCGAAACGTCAGAAAAACCATCAAACAATCGTCGGCCGAAGAACCTGGGACAGAAGCCAACGGGCAGTTTGTCAACAAGTGGTCACGAAAACCATTTTGTAGTTTCCGAGTGTTAAAGTGTATTATATAAATGGCCGTATCTTGTGATTTCACTGACTTCGAAGCTTCAATATTTTACACCGGCACGGAACCATATACCTTAGTAGATGACATAAATTGGAGCTTGGTACGTCTACACATTCCTGAGACAAATCGTTTTTAACAGTTGCACAGACACAAAGCGATCGTTTAAGGGTTCCGTTCCTACCGATTGAGATAGGAACCTTAAAAATACATGATCCGGTTTATTTTCTACAACACTTGAGATGTCTATGAATATAATTATAACCTTTTTTTTCTTAGTACCACGCTCTACTTTGTAGGGAATTGACAGCACCTGACCAGACCATATCATATGATACCACCGTGTTTGGCGGCCATGCGGAGGACCCGGGTTCGCGGTACTACCAGGTTTTTTCCTCTGTGAGAGGGCAGGAACGACGAGGTGATGCCAACGGAGGAGCTACTTGACTGAAAAGGAGCGGTTTCACGATCAGAAAGCAGACAACGGCCGGGAGAGCGCTGTGCTGAATCTGTGCCCCTCCACAACTCATCAATGTGACTTCGTGTAGCCCGCCGCTGTGGCCGACCGGTTCTAGGCGCTTCAGTCTGCAACCGCGCGACCGCTACGGTCGCATCTTTGAATCCTGCCTCGGGCGTGGATGTGTGTGATGTCCTTAGCTTAGTTAGGTTTAAGTAGTTCTAAGTGCTAGAGGACTCATGACCTCAGGTAAGTCCCATAGTGCTCAGAGCCATTTGAATCATCTGACTTCGTGTAGCAGAGAATGATGCGGCGATTGGTTGGCATCGTGTGGTCTTCAGGGTCAGATTGCAGAGATAGTTTTACTTTGCGAGTGTGGTATCGATAGCTAGGATGCCACGGCGTAGCTGCCAGTTGAGTTGGCACTACGACAGACAACGACGACCGCGCCCTCTAGCAGGCGCTGTTCAGCTCTACGGGCACCACTGGAGATTCACCCCATTTTCATCGAGAGCAGACTGCCTGGAACATCGCTTAAACTACAGTGTGTGTTGACTTGCTGTTGAGACTTCGTACTACTAACGACGGGATGTACGCAAAGCTATGTATCCATTTATTAACTTGTTTTTGCCTATAGTAAACATCTAATATTTTAATCGCAGTACCGAAGTGCTTGTCCCCTCCTGCTCCCTCTCGCTTTCTTCATTCTGCCTACCCTTCAGTTTGCAGGAGCAGATCCACGCGCCGCCTTCCAGGCGGGATACAAAAGCCAGTAACATAGCTTCTATCGATTCTACTAGTACAGCTAAATATCTAACAGGAATGACTTACCTGCTCCCTTTTAACGCCACACTCAGCCACTTCTTTATGGCGAATCAATCAATGATTCAACATTTTTGCTGCTGATTTCGGAACTGTATTCAAATTGAAAAAAATGAAGGAAGATTATAGTTCAACGTCTGGCCGACATCGAGGTCATTAGAGAGGAGCACAAGCTCTGACTGGTTAAGGAAATCAGCCGTACCCTTTCAGATAAACCATCTAGGCCTTTATCTAATAGTTTGGGGGGATGGCCAGACGAGAATTTAAACCGCTGCCCGCCAGTATGCATACGTTTTATCTTCTTTTTCTTCGTCGAACTAAAAGTACTTTCGGCATTCTGAGGTAATTTGATTTATACACTCCTGGAAATTGAAATAAGAACACCGTGAATTCATTGTCCCAGGAAGGGGAAACTTTGTTGACACATTCCTGGGGTCAGATACATCACATGATCACACTGACAGAACCACAGGCACATAGACATAGGCAACAGAGCATGGACAATGTCGGCACTAGTACAGTGTATATCCACCTTTCGCAGCAATGTAGGCTGCTATTCTCCCATGGACACGATCGTAGAGATGCTGCATGTAGTCCTGTGGAACGGCTTGCCATGCCATTTCCACCTGGCGCCTCAGTTGGACCAGCGTTCGTGCTGGACGTGCAGACCGCGTGAGACGACGCTTCATCCAGTCCCAAACATGCTCAATGGGGGACAGATCCGGAGATCTTGCTGGCCAGGGTAGTTGACTTACACCTTCTAGAGCACGTTGGGTGGCACGGGATACATGCGGACGTGCATTGTCCTGTTGGAACAGCAAGTTCCCAAGCTGGTCTAGGAATGGTAGAACGATCGGTTCGATGACGGTTTGGATGTACCGTGCACTATTCAGTGTCCCCTCGACGATCACCAGTGGTGTACGGCCAGTGTAGGAGATCGCTCCCCACACCATGATGCCGGGTGTTGGCCCTGTGTGCCTCGGTCGTATGCAGTCCTGATTGTGGCGCTCACCTGCACGGCGCCAAACACGCATACGACCATCATTGGCACCAAGGCAGAAGCGACTCATCGCTGAAGACGACACGTCTCCATTCGTCCCTCCATTTACGCCTGTCGCGACACCACTGGAGGCGGGCTGCACGATGTTGGGGCGTGAGCGGAAGACGGCCTAACGGTGTGCGGGACCGTAGCCCAGCTTCATGGAGACAGTTGCGAATGGTCCTCGCCGATACCCCAGGAGCAACAGTGTCCCTAATTTGCTGGGAAGTGGCGGTGCGGTCCCCTACGGCACTGCGTAGGATCCTACGGTCTTGGCGTGCATCCGTGCGTCGCTGCGGTCCGGTCCCAGGTCGACGGGCACGTGCACCTTCCGCCGACCACTGGCGACAACATCGATGTACTGTGGAGACCTCACGCCCCACGTGTTGAGCAATTCGGCGGTACGTCCACCCGGCCTCCCGCATGCCCACTATACGCCCTCGCTCAAAGTCCGTCAACTGCACATACGGTTCACGTCCACGCTGTCGCGGCATGCTACCAGTGTTAAAGACTGCGATGGAGCTCCGTATGCCACGGCAAACTGGCTGACACTGACGGCGGCGGTGCACTAATGCTGCGCAGCTAGCGCCATTCGACGGCCAACACCGCGGTTCCTGGTGTGTCCGCTGTGCCGTGCGTGTGATCATTGCTTGTACAGCCCTCTCGCAGTGTCCGGAGCAAGTATGGTGGGTCTGACACACGGGTGTCAATGTGTTCTTTTTTCCATTTCCAGGAGTGTATAATGTTATGCAGTTGTAATGCTGTGAATAATTTATGGATATCCGATACTTTCAGATGCTGGGTTCTGTAAGGGTTGCGTTTGTATAAGGTATTTCTTAAGAGAACACATCCTGAAGGTTGTATATCCTTACCTTTCTCAGACTTGTAAACCGACTCAGGAAATTATGAGCGAACTGAAGCTTAATGTGACCACCAAACAAGCATACACATACAAGGCATCGAACATTTGGTCATAGTAGATTGCAATACTTTTATATCCCGAGAAGTATTTGTTCTATAGCTACGCTTCTGTCCGAAATTTGTCTCCACGATCTTTCTCAGAATACATAATGTTGCACTTAAGGCCGTAACGATTATCACGTTCGTCAACCACGCGCTGCTCGGAATTTCACTGTTTCGGTTGCCAAGCTTGACGCCCAAAACATAGCATTATGTACAGTTCTAATCTAGAAACACCAACACCTCGTTTAAATAAGGCTCATTTCTGAAGTAGATAGTTCTTTTCTGCATTATTTCTTGTCAAGTACAGTACGCCAGTTTTGAGGTTCATCTTGTAAGAGCGCAGTCCACGATCTAGCTCTTATTCCAACACGTCACGTCTTTTGCTGAGACTAATGTTCTTCTCGTAGCTCCATGAACGTCATTGAGAAGTACTCACAACACAATGTGACGTGCTTTAATAATGTGAACACTTTACTCACAGCTCTTTCACATTACTCATCTCGCAAAAGGTAAAGAAGTTTCCGCATTTGGCATTTCCTCAGAAAACGCAGAATTTGTTATGGGACATCATGGATTATTCCCACTTCACCCCCGTAGTTTCATGAATTTGTAGCCTTCAAAATGTCTTCTGTAGTGAAGATGAGTTTCAATCAGAGTGCTGCCATTGAGTTTGCTTTGGTGGAAAACCTGAGTGAGCATCGCAAATATTCGTAGATGCTTGCAGATCACATACAATGTAAAGGAAAAGACAGCTATAGAAACTAGAGTGCACAACATGGAAAGAGTGTTTCTTATGACCAAAAACTTTTATGACAAAAAATCCTTGTCTTGGAACACGAAATTAAGACACTACCAAACAGTGGGCAGACCTGAAGCTCTGTATGCGGCAGAAGCACTTAATCTAACAAGAAATGGAGATCTTGAGAAACTAGAGAAGGTCTAAAGAAGAATTATAAGGAAAATACTGGGAGCTAAAAGGAAGGATAATGCTGTATACAGGTTAAGACCAAACAGACAGCTACACTTGAAAACTGAAAAACTAACTGATGTAATGAGGAAGAGAATACTACAGTTTTTGGGCAAATATTAAGAATGGATAACAACAGACTAACCAAACGCCGGTCGGGATGTCCGAGCGGTTCTAGGCGCTACAGTCTGGAACCGAGCGCCCACTACGGTCACAGGTTCGAATCCCGCCTCGGACATGGATGTGTGTGATGTCCTTAGGTTAGTTAGGTTTAAGTAGTTCTAAGTTCTAAGGGACTGACGACCACAGAAGTTAAGTCCCATAGTGCTCAGAGCCATTTTGAACTAACCAGACGGATATTCACATTACTCAATAGCTACAAATCCAAGCCCGGATGGTTCGTAGAGACTGAAAAGGACATGGAAAACGCTCGAATTACAATAACCACAATACAAAGCAGAACACAATTCCGAAAGGCAGTTCAAAAGGCAGAATTTCAGGGAGAAAGAAATCGACTAGACGAAAGTGGACTCAAGAAGAAAGGGAACAACACTCTAAAAGGATGAAGGAAATTTGGAAACTAAGGAAATCTAATACAATGAAGAGTCGCCAAAGTTGATTCATCGTGCCCTCCAAATGAGTTATTTGAAAGAAGAAGAAGAAGATGCTTGCAGAATGTCCACAGAGACCTCGCAGTGTACAAAAGCACGGTGAGTCGTTGAACGAGGCGACTGTCATCAACGGAACAAGGTTACGCGAACTTGTCCGATGTCCCGCGTGCCGGCCGGCCGCACACGGCTGTGACTCCTGCAATGTTGGAGCGTGCGGACACTCTCATTCGAGGTGATCGACGGATCACAATCAGACACCTCGCTACACAACTGGACGTCTGTGTTGGTCGTGCTGACACACTCGTCGAGTTGGAGCACTCAAAGGTGTGTGCCCGCTGGGTCCCTCGGAGCCGGACCAGAAGACCATAAAGAGAAACCAACTACCATAGTTTCCGAGTTGCATGCACGTTACGTGGCTGATTGTGACAATTTTTTGTCGAATATCGTCACATGCAATGAAACATGGGTTCCTCGCTTGGAACCGGAAACAAAACGGCAATTCATGGAGTCGCACCACACCACCTCTCCTCCGAAAGAAAAATTCAAAGTCGCATCCTCAGCATGTAAAGTCATGGCGACGGTCTTCTGGGAGAATTCTTTCGGGTTGTATGGCCGTGGTCCACGGAACTCTTCAATCCCTGACGTTTCGTCCAAAGGCTGGTTCTAATGGCTCTGAGCATTATGGGACTTAACTTCGGAGATCATCAGTCCCCTAGAACTTAGAACTACTTAAACCTAACTAACCTAAGAACATCACACACACCCATGCCCGAGGCAGGATTCGAACCTGCGACCGTAGCGGTCGCGCGGTTCCAGACTGTAGCGCCTAGAACCGCTCGGCCACCCCGGCCGGCTTCGTCCAAAGCTGCGTTGGACGAAACGTCAGGGATTGAAGAGTTCCATGGACCACGGCCATACAACCCGGAAGAATTCTCGGCAGCTGAAACATCCGTCTTCTGTGACTCTGAAGGGGCTATTCAGGTTCAAATGGCTCTCAGCATTATGGGACTCAACTGCTTAGGTCATCAGTCCCCTAGAACTTAGAACTACTTAAACCTAACTAACCTAAGGACATCACAAACATCCATGCCCGAGGCAGGATTCGAACCTGCGACCGTAGCGGTCGCGCGGTTCCAGACTGTAGCGCCTAGAACCGCTCGGCCACCCTGACCGGCTGGGGCTATTCTGTTTGATGTCCTCCCTCATGGTGCAACGATCAGCTCTGAAGTGTCTTGCGCTGTTTTCAGGGAATTGAAGAAACGACTTCAGCGTGTTTGAGGCCACAAAAATACATACGAACTCCTCCTTCTCCATGGCAATGCGAGACCTCACTCAAGTCTGCGCACCCGAGAGGAACTCACAGAACTTCACTGGACTGTTCTTCCTCATCCACCAAACTACCTTCCGACTTCCATCCGTTTGGCCCAATGAGGGATACACTCCACTGGAAGGAGTATGTGTGTGATGGCGAAGGTATTCATGCAGATATACACTACTGGCCAATAAAATTGCTGCATCAAGAAGAAATGCAGATCATAAATGGGTATTCATTGGACAAATGTATTATACTAGAACTGACATGTGATTACATTTTCATGCAATTTGGGTACATAGATCCTGAGAAATCAGTACCCAGAACAACCACCTCCGGCCGTAATAATGGCCTTGATACGCCTGGGCATTGAGTCAAACAGAGCTTGGATGGTATGTACAGGAACAGCTGCCCATGCAGCTTCAACACGGTACCACAGTTCATCAAGAGTAGTGACTGGCGTATTGTGACGAGCCAGTTGCTCGGTCACCATTGACCAGACGTTTTCAATTAGTCAGAGATCTGGAGAATGTGCTGGCCAGGGCAGCAGTCGAACATTTTCCGTGTCTAGAAAGGCCCGTACAGGACCTGCAACATGCAGTCGTGCATTATCCTGCTGAAATGTAGGGTTTCACAGGGATCTAATGAAGGTTAGAGCCACGGGTCGTAACACATCTGAAATGTAACGTCCACTGTTCAACAAGAACAAGAGGTTACCGAGACGTGTAACCAATAGCAGCCCATACCATCACGCCGGCTGATACGCTAGTATGACGATGACGAATACACGTTTCCAACGTGCGTTCACCGAGATGTCGCCAAACACGGATGCGACCATCATGATGCTGTAAACAGAACCTGCATTCATCCGAAAAAATGACGTTTTCACATTCGTACACCCTGGTTCGTCGTTGAGTAAACCATCGCAGGCGCTCCTGTCTGTGATGCAGCGTTAAGGGTAACTGCAGCCATGGTCTCCGAGCTGATAGTCCATGCTGCTACAAACGTCGTCGAACTGTTCGTGCAGATGGTTGTTGTCTTGCAAACGTCCCCATCTGTTGACTCAGGGATCGAGACGTGGCTGCACGATCCGTGACAGCCATGCGGATAAGATGCCTGTCATCTCGAGTGCTAGTGATACGAGGCCTTTGGGATCCGGTACGGCGTATTACCCTCCTGAACCCACCGATTCCATATTCTGTTAACAGTCATTAGATCTCGACCAACGCGAGCAGCAATGTCGCGATACGATAAACCGCAATCGAGATATCGTTGAGTAAACCATCCCAGGCGCTCCTGTCTGTGATGCAGCGTTAAGGGTAACTGCAGCCATGGTCTCCGAGCTGATAGTCCATGCTGCTACAAACGTCGTCGAACTGTTCGTGCAGATGGTTGTTGTCTTGCAAACGTCCCCATCTGTTGACTCTGGGATCAAGACGTGGCTGCACGATCCGTGACAGCCATGCGGATAAGATGCGGATACGATAAACCGCAATCGAGACAGGCCGGAGGACTTCGCAGGCTCAGGTCTAGTAAAGCACTGAGGTGCTGAAAAAAGCTTTGTTTTGAGGAAAACTTTTATTACTCACACATCCTCGTACTGTGATTGAAATTTGTTGTGATACACTGGGCTTCATGCCAAATTTATCGCCCAAGTGATTCAAGGCAGAAAAAAATATGGTAATGAGAAAGTAAGGACCTGACTGTAACTGCAACAAATTTACTACCACTTTTCTTTATTCCAATACCTCCAGAGCCCTAGTATCAGAACAAAACTATTATACATTAAATTCTTCGTTAGCGACACCGAGGGACGCGGCGGAGTGCGTAAGGTAGTACAGCAGTATGATGCAGACACCGTTCAGACATTCCGATCAGGCTGCAGTCTGATGACGTCACCACCAGACCGTTGACTGGGTACACTTAATCATTTCGGCTGGTTCAGCTTCTTTAAGTTTCAAACCGCTGTCTGAGTCTTTATGGCCTTGATGACGTCTCCAGCATTACGAAACGAATCGTTCCGGACAGAAATAGGCCTTAGATGATGAAAGACCTAATGCTATAAAAAAATTCACCAAGTCCGATTTACGTTTTCCTCAGTTATCCAAAATTACTTGCCTCTCCATCGGACTTAGAGCTTCATTTATGATGACGTCATAGTCAGCGATACGCTAAACTTTAACCTTACAGGTCAGCAGTAATTGATTTCTTGGAAAAGCACTGCAGGGTGTTCTAGCCTGGGTGAAGAAGAGGATGGATCTGACTTCGACCTGTCCCACGATTGAAGTCGACGAATTGAGTCATTGCTATGTAGCGAAACACCAACATATGCAACGGCAATGGTTTGGAAATGAACTTTGTGTTCGAAGCTGGTCACTAATTAATTTGCGTGTGAGCGCAACAACGACAGGAAATAGAAACGTTGACAGACATTTCATTCAAGTACCGTGTAATATGTAGGAAGTGAAATGCATCTCGTCAGGTCCGAATGTAGCAACAAATTGTACTTAGAATTAATCATCTGGAACTCTGAGACTACGCTTTAAAGTTTGAGTTAGGTTTTATTTAGAAACAGAACTAAATAAACACTAGCAACATTTTTCACTTTATACACCGAGCTTCTGGAGTCAAGCGTAATGGACATTTCGATAAGAGGCAGGAAACGTGCAGATACCAATGACAAACGTGTCTATTTAGTTTAATTTCCTTCATTGCGGAGACAATTTTCATAGTGTAGAATCAAATTTTGTGTGCCTGTGTTGAAAAATTTTGCCTTCTGTAATAATAACGGCACCCAGACCAGAGCTCTAGGGAGAATTAGTGTTTTGAAACTTCCTGGTAGATTAAAACTGTGTGCTGGACTTGAACGTGAGTCCTACGCCAGCGCAAACTCCCCTGGAGGGTGGAAATTCATTCGTGAATAAGAGTATTCCTTCAAGGAAATAGAGTGTTCGTGGTATCATCATTAGCGATAGAACACAGTTAGTGCCTTATCTCCAGATTGGACACCAGTGAACAGTTACACATTCTACGTTAACAGAAAAAGCGTTTGGACCATTTCGATCAGTTTCACCGTTCACGCAGCGAAACGAGTCTGCTTTTAGCTTACACGTGGTATCTTTTAGACCGTGTGAGCGGTTGGGCATGCGTGCCGAGGTGGCTGCACTCCCTGCAAGCCAGCCAAGTGTCCTACCTAACAAACACAACACCGAACATAACTGAGTGCCAGGCAGCCTTTACGCAGGCAACCCAAATCAGCGAAAGATGCTGCCGTTATACACAAAGTTGTTAATAACAACACCCAGGAAAGTGACTCTGAGATTACCATGATTAGGATAAGCATATTATTGTTATTAAATCTTATTTTATGTCGGAAAACTGTTTGTTGTTTTCGGTACGAACACAAAAGTGAGTTTGGACAGAAATTGACTTTTGATGGCCGGCCAGGGTGGCCGAGCGGTTATAGGCGTTACAGTCTGGAACCGCGTGATCGCTACGGTCTGAGGTTCGAATCCTGCCTCGGGCATGGATGTGTGTGATGTCATTAGGTTAGTTAGATCTAAGTGGTTCTAAGTTCTAGGGGACTGATGACCTCAGAAGTTAAGTTCCATAGTGCCCAGACCGATTTGAACCTTTCTTTTTTTTTTTACTTTTGATGGAAACTGACTTTTGACCTTTCGGTTGCCTACATGTGGTGGCAGGAGAAATGTCATGAGATTGTCAGGTCCCTCGCCTCTCCTAAACCACGTCCCCCTTCCCACTCCCTCCACGTAGAAAACAAATGTTACCGGTACCAGTGGAACATAATCTCAAGTAGGCCTAAAATAGAAAGTATTAGAAAGCTATATTAGCCAGTCAATAAAGTCAAAGTCAATTGTATTTTTCTAGCGTAGATCATAATGAATTATCACTCCTCGCCCCCCCCCCCCACCCACACTCCCGAAATGGTGTTCGATGAAGTTAACCATTCCGGAAAATCTTCTAAAACTCTAAAAGTCCGTCAGGTGATGATAATTCTTTTATCGTACTCACCGTTCCTTGAACATTATTTGCAATAATAGAAGCTGCCACCACTTTTCAGGTAACATTGTCATAAAAATGTAGCACGTTTTACTTGGGCTATTGTGACTTAATATAGCAAAACTGTAGTAAGTAAATTTATGCTATAAAGAAAATTCATACCGAATCCCTTTTCTCTGCGAAATGTAGTCCCACGATATAAAAGCCCATTTACGATTCTACGTTTTCGCAAATTGTGTTCCTTAAACTGTACCCAAATCCTTTTTAAATTCTGCTACTTTTCAGAAAATTATAATTTTCTATTTTTCTAATAAAAAATTTCAGCTTGTTATGGAAAAGTGGCAATAGTATCATATGATGGGTCATAATCATCAAAAAAGAGGCTTTAGAAAAGCAAGGAAAGTGATAGAATTCAAAGAACTACTTAATAATTATCCCGGACGTAATTCTTTGCACAACACAACCTTTCGAGTCTCCTACGACGTTAAGAGGAGCACTTGTTATCTATTAAGTAACACTCGGCCCAGGCCATTCGTGAATGTAGGAACTTTCCTCGCGCATCGTCATCTAATCTGCTTGTAATCCGGCGAAACACCTACAAGTTCAGTCATGCGTTCTTCCTACTATTCAGAATAGGCACGAGGAGTAAAAATTTCGTTATGTGTCATCCTTCCTGGCATTGCAATTTTAATGGCCAGTTGTGTACAAAACAGCGTATGACAGAATAGTTGCCCATTGGACACAAACTGCTTGAGCGCAATGATTTTACTACACCATAACATCGCCATAAGTTAGGAAGTGATACAAACATATCTACACCGGAAAATCGATTGTCTTTAACACGACTGTAACATTAATACGTCATACTCCGTCGGGTTTTCCAGCCGTGTTGGTAGTTGCGTTGATAACTCACAGTTAAACCAAATTGGATACAGCTGTTCGCGCATTCGTTCATGACTGAATGATAATAGCAGTTACTACAGTATTTACGTTTTGCAAAGTATGGCTTTGCTAGAAAGAAAGGTAAAATCCTGGAAAACCGTCATGCGATACTGTCTTGAGCGAATTATAATCCTACCTCGATTTCATGCTATAGAGGAAATGCATTCCTCTGTTGTGGTGAAGACTGGTTCCTTTGTTACGATGTTGCTCGTTGACCATTAATTCACTGTTTGTTTCACCCTTATCAAGACGATTTGTTATTTGAGATGTTGAAACTCTTGTGTTGCAGCGAGAATTCAGCACAATATTTAGTCTGCTTTAGATCTGATAGCGAATTAGATAAAATTTTAGTAGCCGCTCCTTTAGGGCGCCCGGAGTTACTGAGGCGCTGAGTTCCGTGGTAAGTACTGTCGCCTCTTAAGCTGGTGTTCCCTGTTGCAATGCACGCATAGCGGCGGTGTCGCAAGGGAGATTCCGGCGCCAGCCAAGCGGAAAGCAATGCCCGTGACGCAACAACGGCAAGCGATTTGGCTCGAACGGGAGGCACGGCTTGTGCCTAGGATTTCGAAGCTATCCAGATAAAGCGGCATATCTGCGCGCAGGGAACTTCCCGTTTTTATCCTAGACGTAATTCTTTGCACAACACAACTGTTACGTCTCCTACGACGTCAAGAGGAGCACTTGTTAACTATTACGTAACATTCCACCCAGGCCATTCCTGAATGTAGGAACTTTTCTCGCGTATGGTCACGCATTCTGGTTGTAATCTGGCGAATATTACGTTAATCATATGCAGATGAAAGACGTAATAGTTTTATGTGTTTTGCGTTGTTCTCTAGTATGTTGTAAATTGGGCTGGACTGGTGTCTTGTTCTTACATTTTCGCGTATGTCTGTGTTGAATGTGAACCTGAAAAAAGCAATTGGTCTAGGTATGTAAACGCTATCTGATAACGGGAGTCGCCAAATCAATCTGAAACTGTATAACTGCATTACAGTTAACTTTCAGAAAATGTAAAACTGTATCCTAAGAAGCTTCCTAAAGAAGCTGCTACAATACGTGACTTGCAGTTCCAACAAACAAAATCAATAGAATAAAAAATCTACATAAAGTGACAAAACTTATTTTGAAAGAATGAATGACCAAAATGCTTTACAAAAATGCCCTGTAAATTTATGTACGCAAATTGGCTCAATAAAATTGTCAGCATTAAATAATGCACAGGCGATTGTAACACTTCACTGTAGGAATAAGATTGTCTGTATAATAAATTAGATCTGGTCTGAAATTCACCTAAATTGAACCTGATAGTAAATTTGAAATGCAAAGCTTAACTTTGAGTGATCGTATTATTTCCTAACTGATGCTAATAAATTGGCCCTAACAGATTTTCATAACTTACCTGTGACAACAGAGACTCGGTAGTCCTCGAAGGCGATGAAAATAAAAATACAACGCAGCAGCAAACGAGCTAAAGAAAAGAAAACGTCGCGCAAGTGCAAAGCATGGACACACAGCATACGACGTTGTACTTTTGGATGACTGTGTTCCACTCAGTACAATGCGGCGACACAGAATTACAAAACTTTCGAGAGGAGACGACGACAGAAACTCGACTTACTAAGTGACTGGAAGAGACTCGCATTCAGAAACTATATTGTGAAACTCTGATTACATGTTATTAAAAAAATATTACTCTGCCATCAGATTAGTTACTGAACTGCTAAAGGAGTGGTGCAACTACAACTATGAATACAAGCCACATGAGCAGACAATTTCACTTTATTTTGTCCCGATGTTCAAGCCAGCTAACCAGAACCAGTAAAGAGAAAATTTGACTTTCTCAAACTCGTGATAAATTACATGCGTGCATACATGCAGCAACAACGTTACCAGCTACCTGAATATCTTCACACTTCTCAAATCAGTCTTTACCAAATAATATTTCCAAAACTCGGCCTCCTCTACATTTGCACCTCTGTGTTCTGCAATATTTCCAGACCGCACGGCAGCGTGACCAACACCCGAGACTAACTTTTCACTGAATGCTACACTGGCAACGACGACACTACTGACAACCAGAGATCACATTGCTTGTACACAGAACCTCTGTTAGCGTAACATATAGGATACCGAAGACTTCTGTTCGAAAAATATCCAGCCTGCAAGCATGAAACATGACAAGTGGAATAAAATATAGAGCTCACATCAGTTTCGTTGAATACCAGAAACGAAAGTTAGTAACCATGGAAAGAACAGCTATCAAATGGCTCTGAGCACTATGCGACTTAACTTCTGAGGTCATCAGTCGCCTAGAACTTAGAACTAATGAAACCTTACTAACCTAAGGACATCACACACATCCATGCCGGAGGCAGGATTCGAACCTGCAACCGTAGCGGTCACGTGGTTTTAGACTGAAGCGCCTAGAACCGCACGGCCACACCGGCCGGCTGAACAGCTATCCCCCACAGGCAAACACGATTCATAGATACTGTATATAAGAACCAACTAGGTACAATAAGAACTGTAGGCTGAGGCAAATGTGCTTATGCCCGCGATCAAGGAGGGGGGGGGGGGGAGGGGGCGCCCCTCCTAGCTCTCAAGCAAAGGAAAAAAACATAGTGTAGTCAGGTGTTTTTCTTTCAAGGAAATGATTTAAAAGTCGGCATATGTAGGTTTTTAAAGGGATTGTAACTGGAAGTTGTTTACTAGAAGTCACCATTCGTCTTCCCAAACTACTAAAAATAGTCCGTAGCTCCAGCACTAGCCCCCCCCCTCCCCCGCCTTTAAATTCATTGTATGGGCGTCCTTCCACTAGGACACAAGTACCGCCCTTGTTAAAAAGGTTCTGACGCAAGGATGTAGTCTCTCTCTCCTCTACCACTCGACCTCGATATCGAAGATTCAGAAGAAATGATGGTGTGACCTGGGGACTTTTCTCAGAAGCATGAAAGACGTTGAGAAGTCTAGATAACTGTCCAGTCCAGGCCCTTACAAGGAAAGAAAGTTTTATTAAATTAAACACATGTTTCCAATTGCGAAATTGGAATCCTTAAGCAGCCATAAGCTCCACAACAGTAATCAATTAATTAAAAATTCGATGAAATTAATCAGTTAATTTATGCATTAAAAGCAGTTTTCCCCGTTCAACTGAAACCACTGGCGACTCATCTAAGTAGAAGACCACCGAATAGTAGTGTGCGAGTAATTATCATGCTGATGAATTAGTTACTGCAGAAGATTCACAATCTGCAGAAGTTCGGTGCTGTTACTCCAGAACCAAGTTGCAGCCACTCCAACGCGTAGTTTCACCCGCATCTGGAGAACTGGTGCCGCTATGTGTTCTCCAACCTGAGCTCCAGGAGGCTTGAGTTGCTCCACCAGCTGAAAGCAACAAGAGCTGTTTTTACAGACACCCCCAGTCAAGTTGGCTACAGGAACGTTTTCCTACAGTAAGACGTACAATGTTGTGCTGTTTTCAAGTTTACAAAAGCACGGAGAAAAGACATCAGGGCCCCATTCCACTGGAGTTCTTGACCGGCTTTATTTCGTTATTAGCAGTGGCGCAGGAGTTGCCGCCATTTTATTGTACTTGTGTTGGCTTACCTCACTTTGGAAGCAGTCATGTGTAGCGTGTCAGGTGCAATTAAGATGTTTAGAGGCGAAGGTTCACGTAAACCCCGGTGGCGGTTTTCAAGTATACTGACGGTAAACAATCGCAGCACCAAGAAGAAGTTGTGCGACAGAAACGAAAGTTCATAAGCTTGTTTCTACATCTGAAAGATGATGTCTATTCAAATATCGCCAAAGTGGTATAAAAGTGACGCTACTGACGGTTCAGATCAGGTTCCCTCTAAACACACGCTGACACAGTCGTGAGCGTTAGTTATCTTTGAGACTGGATGAGGTGAGTTGATATTAGTCAAGAATGCCTTTAAGATGACAAAGACGCTATTGTCAACAGCTCACTGCGTTTGAATGAGGTCGTGTAATAAGGCTACGAGAAGCAGGAATGCAGCCACTGTATGTGTCTGCGTGCAGTGGTGGTCACGAGAAAGTATGGTCGCAAGACGATCAGGCTCCGTACGGCCACATGGCACCACCGAGAGGGAAGACCATCGTGTTCGGCGTATGGCACTGGGGCATCGTATTGCATCTGCAACAGCAATTTGAGGAGCAGTTAAGGCCATAGTGATAACAACGAACAGTTGCAATTCGGTTACTTCAAGGACATCTCCGAGCCAGACGCTCTGTGGCGTTTAGCGTTTATGCCATTGACCCCAAGCCAGAGCCATTTGCGACTTCAGTGATGTCAAGCGAGAGCTCATTGGTCGTCAGAGTGTAGGTCTGATGAAGGTTGGTTCTATCTCGGTGCCAATGATGGCCGTGTCTTGGTTAGAAGATGGCCAGTTGAGATCTGCAGCCAACCTGTCTACGTGCTAGACACTCTGGACTCACACCCATCACCCACACCCACACACCTACCCACCCACCCATCCACCCATCCACCCATCGACCCATCGACCCATCCACCCACCCACCCACCCACACACACACACACACATATATATATATATATATATATATATATATATATATATATATATATATATATATATATATATATAGGGTGTTACAAAAAGGTACGGCCAAACTTTCAGGAAACATTCCTCACACACAAATAAAGAAAAGATGTTATGTGGACATGTGTCCGGAAACGCTTAATTTACATGTTAGAGCGCATTTTAGTTTCGTCCACCTACGCTCAATGGGGCACGTTATCATGATTTCATACGGGATATTCAACCTGTGCTGCTAGAACATGTGCCTTTACATGTACGACACAACATGTGGTTCATGCGCGATGGAGCTCCTGCTACGCTTCTCAGCAACAGATTCGGTGACCGATGGATTGGTAGAGGCGGACCAATTCCATGGCCTCCACGCTCTCCTGACCTCAACCCTCTTGACTTTCATTTATGGGGGCATTTGAAAGCTCTTGTCTACGCAACCCCGGTACCAAATGTAGAGACTATTCGTGCTCGTATTGTGGACGGCTGTGATACAATACGCCATTCTCCAGGGCTGCATCAGCGCATCAGGGATTCCATGCGACGGAGGGTGGATGCATGTACCCTCGCTAACGGAGGACATTTTGAACATTTCCTGTAACAAAGTGTTTGAAGTCACGCTGGTACGTTCTGTTGCTGTGTGTTTCCATTCCATGATTAATGTGATTTGAAGAGAAGTAATAAAATGAGCTCTAACATGCAAAGTAACCGTTTCCGGACACATGTCCACATAACATATTTTCTTTCTTTGTGTGTGAGGAATGTTTCCTGAAAGTTTGGCCGTACCTTTTTGTAACACCCTGTATATGTATATATATATATGTGTGTGTGTGTGTGTGTGTGTGTGTGTGTGTGTGTCTGTGTCTGTGTGTCTGTGTGTGCGTGCGTGTAAGCTCCTTTAGCTGTTTGTGTTGCCTTTCCTGTAAAGTTCCTGTAATGTGTTAAATAATGTACCTTTACAGGGTGTGCTGTATTCATTTAAAACTTGTTTGCGTTATGCTATTGCCTTCTGTATGTGGAAGTTTTCTTCTGTTGTCAGCTTGTAGTATAGGCTGTGACTGGATTTCAGTATTTTTGAACTTGTTGCTATTGTTGTTGAATGATGGTTATGGGTTATTAGGTGCTCAGCAAGTGCGCTATGAGTGCTGTTACTTTTTGCGACTGTGAGTCGTTCCTACATGTTTTTCCGATGTATACTGATGGACAAGCACTGCGTGTGAGTTCATATATTCCTGATCTGCTGAATTTATCTGTATCTCCTGTGTTCTGAGTTTTTTCTGTGTTGTGTTGTCTAACAAGGGCAGACTTAAAAACAAGATACCCAGAAGATCTCTCAGCGCTAAAAAGGTCCTCCGAACAAAATTCCTTTTATAAAATATGTGTTACACATGGCGGCACAGTGTGAAATTCTTTTGTGGCCTGTCGCTGACACATCCATAATGGCAACGTTTCACAACAATGACTTTGAGAACCCTGTTCCCGGTAGTATTCAAAACACCCCCGAAATATTCTCCTGCAAGCATCAGATCCAAGAAGCAATGTCTAGGACTCGAGACAAAATGTTGCGGACTCATGCCCTGCCACAAAGAGTCGCAGCTTCACAAACCAGTGAGTACCAGGATTAACATTACTGCAGCGTAAGCTTTTTTTTCTCCACCTTCTCTCTTTCTCGGGCCTAAACGCTTTTCTGCTACCCTGGCCATGTCTTCTCTTTCTTTTGCCACGTAATGCAAAGTTAAACGTATGACAAACAAGGTATAACAACAAGATACATATTTTTAGATTCTGTCGATGTGCTGCCAAATAAATGCAGCACATAAATGTGTACAAACTGTATATACTGAAGAAGCTTCATAGTAAACTGAGATGAACTTGTACGGCAAAATATAAATTGCATTAATTCAGTTGCAAACAGATTTCACCCCTGATTAATCGATTCAGTAAACATCGGTTGCAGTATATTCTTGATTAGTAATGTTACATCCTCACAACATCTTTCCTGGTGTTCTCCTTGCTCTTTAAGTACTCGTGCTGTAGACAGTTTCTTCCTTCATTCAATATCAAATATCAAACATGATAATACGAAGAAGCTTTCGTGCAATGGTCTCTTGCTATGACAGTTGATAAAGCTAATGAAAAGCCCCAATGTATTATGTGCAGTAAAGTTGTAACAGCAGAGAAAATGAAACTCAGAGCACTTTGGAAGAAGTCATCCAGATTTCTCTGAAAATAGATTATATTCGTGTAACGGAAAACAGCTTCACTAAAAACTTCATGCAGGGATTCATCAGGCTACATTTTCGAGTCAACAAAAGCTGGTCTTGGGGCTTCATACTGCATCTCTATTTGAATCGCTGCAACCAAGAACATTCATACAATAGGAGAGGGTCTCATCAAGCAGTGGTTACTAGATGCGGTTACATTAGTTCTTGGAGAAAACCATGAGGAAAAGATAAACAAGATAACTTTTTCCAATTACACCATCATAAGTCGTATCGAGTATATGAGTTTGGATATTTTGGACACTGTATTCAGCGAAATAAGATAAACTTATATATTTACGCTGCAGTTAGATGAATCGAATGACGTAGCATCTTGTTCCCAGCTGCTTGTCTATGTTTGATTCATAAAAGACGACGGTCTCAAAAGGAGTACTTCTTCTTGGAATCACTGGACGCCACGGCACGCGGCAATGACATTTTCTGATCAGTGAAGAATTTTGTTGTGGAAGATGAGATGAACTGGTCGAAGTTACTAGGCATATGCACGGATAGAGCACTTTCCATGTTGGGTGTTCGTTCTTGATTCGTCACATTATGGAAAGAAGTTCCAAATGCATCTTTCAACCACCGCATTATAAATCGTTATGCTTTGGAAATGAAATTACTTCCAGCTGATTTGTGGAACATATTCACGAAGGTAATAAAGATTGTAAAACATATCCGAGGTAGTGAAACGAACACAGAGTTCTCAAAGAGTTGTGCAAAGAGGTTGGAACCAATTCGATGTGTTTCTGTCCCACGCCGATGTATGGTGTGTATTACGTGGCAAGGTGATGCTCAGAGTGCTCGAGCTTCTACAAGAAAATGCTTTGTTTCTGGAAAGGCCCAGAACGAAAAAGGATAAAACCTTTGTAAGGTGTCATGCAAATCCAACACATTCCATGAAAACCTTGACATGATAAGCAAATACAGTAGTATGTCACATAGCTCCGAATAAATCGTGACATTAAATTAACCAAAGTAAAACGAGTAACGAGTGAGCAAATGGAATACCACAGACTAACACAAGAATGCCTAAATGCATGTCATACCTTCCCACCGTGAGACAGACACAGTTCCGAGGGGAGAAACGAGAACAGAAGCCGAGAGTAGAACCGTGTTAACCTGGAAGACCCTACGATAAGGGACGGGCGGACATCCACGTCGCCAGCTAACCACTAGGACCACACCACCCGCAAGTTTTAGCGTGAGACTTTTTCGCCTCTCTGTTACGTTAGGACCACCCCCCAGCCAATGTTAAAAGATAGATCCCTCCAGAATAACAGTATAGATCTTACGATAACACTAAAGGACCACACCAGCTGCAAGTTTTAGCGTGAGACTTTTTCGCGTCTCTGTTACGTTGCAAACTTTAAAAACATTGCCCCACCACGAAAAGTATAACGTTTCTCATTGGATAGACAGAATTTTTGCAGGCGGAGCTTAAGGTTAACATTGAGACCCTGATTGGTCAGATGAAAACACAGCCAGATAGTTTTTTTTAAACCAACTTCGGTAAATTGTAGTAAGGAGAAGTTAGGACACAGTTGCTTCCGAGAGGGCGAGCTGGACGGAGCTGCGCCGGCCGCCACCCCCTGACGAACACCGACAAGGTAATGAATGCATGCGATGCCGCATAACAGCGCATAAAGCTTCACTCAGAACTGCAGAAGTCTCATCTGTTACACCCACTTTTTGCGTAATACTAGTGTCGATTGTCAATTGAAGCTCATGGTGTTCACATTTGCCACTTGAAGTAAAAATCTGAAACGCGATGATTTTTCTGTTATATAGTTATTGAAAAGCCACATCAGCCACTGTAATTTACGACAAGTTAGATAAGTAATTAAAGATAATTGAGGGTCACTGTAGACCATTTCGATAGTTTTCTCTTTTGTGAAACTTAACTTAAACCTAGATTATAGATGTGATATGGCATAGGTCATCCTTCGATCCATTGTAGAACTTGGAAACCCATTCAGGGAATATTCGTTCCCATTTTTGTTGAACGCAGTTGGTTTTTACCATCCTGTATTAAAACATTTCCTTTTATCAATAGTGCAATTTATAAACAATGTTTTGTGAGTAGAATAAAATTTCCAATGGTAAACTTAACTGCTTTTTCGACGTTATTTTACCAGCTAACTAAAAATAGGAAAGCCTTGACCCCTTCCACTAAATTTAGTTAGTATTAAGATTCTGTTACAGGGAGTGCAGTGGAGCTGACGCTGAAATCATTAAGTATTTGGTTATATCATCGCTAGTCTCACTGAAATCTTCTGAATTCTACATGTCTACAATGTTTTGTGAGTAGAATAAAATTTCCAATGGTAAACTTAACTGCTTTTTCGACGTTATTTTACCAGATAACTAAAAATAGGAAAGCCTTGAACCCCTTCCACTAAATTTAGTTAGTATTAAGATATAATGGCGCTCAAATAATATGAACAGACGAGAAATCTAACACTAGGTGAAAGTCTCATCTGCTCCAGTGCCCGCAAGATTGCATATAATTCTGCGTCAAAGATGGTAAATTCGGGAGGCAGTTTGAACTTGAGGACACGATCCGGGAAGACGACAGAGCAACCAACGGAGTCACCCTGCTTAGACCCATCCTTAAAAACAGCTACATGTAGACATGCGTGGTCTGGCGTCTCCTTACCAGCAACAGGTCCCAGGTTCAAACTAGTCAATTCCCTAAAAAACACGCTCAGAGCGTCGTTGCGCGAAAGTGGTAGGGAGACACGATATAGAACAGACACCACGCAGAATGTTAGACCTTACAGTTTGTGTGTGTGTGTGTGTGTGTGTGTGTGTGTGTGTGGTTTGGGAACTTATGGGAGCTCGACGGCGAGGTTATCTGCCCCCTGACATCGATTAAAACAAACGAATTTGGATACGAACGAAAACTGTGGTACACGCATGCACACGAACAGGCACTCTCACATGCATTGAAGCCAATGAGGAGGCAAGATAGCTAATCAAGAGGGAAAACAAACCACAAAAGAGCTAAAAGAACAGCACAATGAAATGAGACTGGCTGACCACTTACTCACTTGGGTGAGCCACTCACCCCGTTGACACATTAAAAATATCTCACGAAAATCTTGTTAAAATGTGGGACAATTCACAGAACTTTAAAACACGAACCACATTCGTTTGAGCATTCATAAAATAGACTGCAGATCCTCCGGCAAATTTGCTGCAGTCCGCTGGTCAGCAAATAAAATGCAGTCCAATAAAATGTGGTGCACCGTGATCTGCACTCCACAAGTACCACACATCGGAGGATCCTCTCACCGGAGTAAAAATCCATGCGTTATAGGGCTGTGGCCGATGCGAAGACGAGTAAGGATGACATCGTCCCGTCGACGTGACTGGAAGGAAGTACGCCACGGCCGAGTTGTGGGCTTGATCACACGGAGCTTGTTGTCGGTCACTTCTAGCCACTCATGTTCCCAACGACATAGGATTTTATACCTCAACAGCGAGGTGAGGGCATGCAGTGGGGCAGCACACTGAAAGACCTGATGGTCACGACACGCCGCTTTGGCTGCTCGATCAGCCCTTTCATTCCCCAGAATTCCCACGTGCCCTGGCACCCAGCAGAATAACACCTGCTTCCCCAGTCGCTGTAGTTGGAGGAGGGCGTCGTGGATAGTCTGGGCTACTTTATCTGCTGAGTACAAACGCTGGAGAGAGTAAAGGGCGCTCAAATAATCTGAACAGACGAGAAATCTAACACTAGGAGAAAGTCTCATCTGCTCCAGTGCCCGCAAGATTGCATATAATTCTGCGTCAAAGATGGTAAATTCGGGAGGCAGTTTGAACTTGAGGACACGATCCGGGAAGACGACAGAGCAACCAACGGAGTCACCCTGCTTAGACCCATCCTTAAAAACAGCTACATGGTCGTGGTGCTCAGATGAAACGGCAGAAAAGACCCGATCAAAAACGGAAGCAGGTGTGCTATCTCCCCTGTACCGCACGAAATCTAAAATCATTCATGGCCTCTCCAGTAACCAGGGTGGCAGGCGGTTAAAACATTGGATTTAGGGTCGTACAGACTCCACACCGAGGGACTCTAGCACACGTTGCACACGGATCCCAAACGGCAACGTAGCCCGGGGACGGTGGAAAAAAGGCGGCCCAGAGGCGGATGAGCAACAATATGGTGAGTAGGCAAGAAACTTACAAGCCTGGAACACCAGTAGGAGCTGACACCGGATGGTAAGTGGCTGGGTGTCGGACTTGTCCGATAAGTACCCGTGGCCAATCGAATCCCTGCATGGTGGACAGCGTCAAGGATCCGCAAATAAGACGGCCTCGCTGACCCATACGCTGTGCACCCGTAGTCCAGCCGTGAACGCACAAAAGCCCGATAAAAATGTAGGAGAGGCGCTCTGTCCGCTCCCCAAGACCTGTGGCTGAGGCACTTGAGGATGTTCAGTGCCTTCAGGGTTCTGGTTTTCAAGTCTCGTAGGTGTGGTAGTCATGACAACCTGGAGTCAAAAATTAGCCTCAGAAACCGCACTGTGTCTATAAAATGCAGGACAGTATCCCCCATATTAAAGGCAGGCAAATTAAAAGGTCGACGAGAACGATTAAAATGAACACAAACACACTTATCGGCAGAAAACTGAAAACCCGTCTTTCCAGCCCACTCCTCTAACCGCCGAACTGTTACTTGCAACTGACGGCTCACTGTCGCAACACTGGAGGAGGAACAGAAAACAGCAAAGTCATCCGTAAGTAAGGAGCACTGTACTGGACTCCTCACTGTATACTGTCGATGGCTATGGCAAAGAGGGTAACACTTAAAACACTGCCCTGGGGGACACCATTCCTTACAGATGATATATTTATTTGTGTGTGTGTGTGTGTGTGTGGTATCCTAAGGGACCAAACTGCTGAGGTCATCGGTTCCTAGACTTGCGCACTACTTAGCTAATTTAAACTAACTTATGATAAGAACTACACACACACCCATTCCCCAGGAAGGACTCGAACCTCCGGCGGAAGAGGCCGCGCTCTATTTCTTAATAGAAAGAAATACATTTAGCCTCGCCTTGTAAGGAAACATCTTGAATATTTTGACAGCACAAAATAAGTTGCCAGTTTCCTTTCACAGATTAGAGCTTTATCGCGGCTAAAGTTGGACATTTCGATGCTTTCAGATCTGATAGTGATGCTCGACGCCAACAGTAAACAAGGTCATTCACAGTTGAAGTAACTCAGCACTTATCATCAGTAATACATTATTTTAGTAACTATTTTCCTGAAACAATGAATTGAGAAGTAAATGCCTGCGTTTTCTGACCGTTGTCAATGAATGAAGAAATATGTCCGATAGTGATGGTTCAAATGGCTCTGAGCACTATGGGACTTAACATCTGAGGTCATCAGTCCGCTAGAACTTAGAACTACTTAAACCTAACTAACCTAAGGACATCACACACATCCACGCCCGAGGCAGGATTCGAACCTGCGACCGTAGCGCTCCTGCGGTTCCTGACTGCAGTGCCTAGAACCGCAAGGCCACCGCGGCCGACGTCCGATAGTGAATTTCAAGCCAAAGTAGAATTTTTTGGACTACGTGAAGACAACACAGTAAGAACAGAGTTTTCTAAGACAAAACTACGAACATATTGAAGAAATACTGGTGATGAGTATCCATCATTATCAGGAAAAACCTTAAGACTACTAATTCCGTTCGCCTCAACTTACAAGTCGGAAAGTGGATTTGCAGCTATGGTGGCAGTGAAAACAAAGGCAAAGAACCTGCTGAACTTGGAACACTATTTACAATGTGCCTTGCTGGAAACCAATCCGAATATAAATAAAGTTTGTTAGATTAAATCAATTCCAATCATCTACATGATTATCATTATTCATTAGTTTAATATTAGAACTCCAAAACCATGCGAGTTTTATTTGTTGAACTTTAATGAAATATTGTATACCCTCCTGAAATTTAAAAAAAAAAATTTTCAAGTTATTTACTTTTCAATTTAAATCTAAGATAGATACCAAACTCTGTACGTTGGGGGTATTTGGTTCAAATGGCTCTAAGCACTATGGGACTTAACATCTGAGGTCATCAGTCCGCTAGAACTTAGAACTACTTAAACCTAACTAACCTAAGGACATCACACACATCCATGCCAGAGGCAGGATTCGAACCTGCGATCTTAGCAGCAGCGGACTGAAGCGTCTATAACCGTTAGGCCACAGCGACCGGCTGTGGAGAATGGTCTCAGATAGGTTGAGAAACACTGTTCTAGATTCACTGATGTGTTGCGAAAGTGTACGGCCATCGAACGATAACGTCAGAGGAATTTGTAATACCTGTAAAGCATGTTGTTAAAGAAGTACCAAGTCGGTGTGCACCATAAACGAAGAAGGAAAGAAAAATCGTTTTTTTTTTTCAAATTTGTTTTGTGACCACTAACGCGGAATGACGTGTTCCTCTTTTTCGACTCCTTCCAGCCATCTTAAGAACTTGGAAGACACTCCCATTCCACCGTAGGTAGCAGTGGGAGAGACCGGCGCAGCCGTCCCTGTAAGGCTGGTTGCACGGACTATTTTAACAGTGGAGGCAGTCAACCGAGGTACTAAAACTACCGGCGATACGCTCTTCTTACGCAGTCTCTCGAAACTTCCGCTTGATGCTGATCATTTGTGAAAATTGGCAAAGAAGCCATCTTAGCTTAGAACACGTTCTGGCCTCCATAATTCTGGAGTCAGAAGTGCAGAATTTAAATCAAGATGGCAATTCGCTCACATGGCGAAAAGATGTACCCGATTATCGTGGGTGCCGTGACCAAGCGGGCCCCCAGGTTGCGCTGCGAGTCAACTGCAAGGTTCACTCTGAGACAGTTTTGGTAAGCTTGCTGCACATTCCATCTCTGTAACACGTCTCGATTACTCTCGTGATCAACAAATATCTCCCCTCTTTGTCTCATAGTAGCTTTATCCGCTTTCTATCCAGTTAGATTCTAGAGAAGCTGAATCCAACTTATTCATTATCACCAGTATTCTTCTTCCCGTGGAGAGCAGGCTATCACCACTGATAACGTGCCACCGTGGACTGGTGCTTTTCCCTCATTGTAAAGGCTACCTCACGTTTCTTTTGTTTCTTGGAGGCAATACGCTGAATATACGAGGAGCATTCAATAAGTAATGCAACACATTTTTTTCTCGGTCAGTTTCAGTCGACAAAATATGGAATTTGTTGCTTGACATCGTGGAATATTCTTGCTTCATGAAATTCCGATAGGTGACGACGCTATATGTGACCTACAAAATGGCGTCTGTAACGGAAGGCAGTCATGCAGAGAGATGTCATTGAGTTTTTATGTGATGGAAAACCAGAGTATTGTAGATATTCAGAGGCGCTTGCACAATGTCTACGGAGACCCGGGAGTGAACAAAAGCACAGTGAGTCGCTGAGCGAAGCGTCTGTCATCATCGCAACAAGGTTGCGCGAACCTGTGCGATCACCCACGTGCCGGCTGGCCGCACCCAGCTGTTACTCCTGCAATGTTTGGAACGTGCGGACGCTCTCATTCGATGTGACCGACGACTCACAATCAGACACCTCGCTGCTCAACTGGACGTCTCTGTTGGTAGTGCTGATGCACTCGTCCACCAGTTGGGGTTCTCGAAGATGAGAATCTTGTGTGTTCCTCGTCGAAGGACTGTTCTTTCTCATCCACCTTACAGCCCGGATCTCGCACCTTCCGACTTCCATCTGTTTGATCCAATGAAGGATGCAGTCCGAGGCGAGCAATACGTGGATGATGAAAAGGTTACTGATGCAGCAAGACGTTGGCTCAGACGTTGAGCAATAGGGTGCTACCATGCTGTCATACAGGACCAACCAGAAATGCTAAAAAATAGGATTTTGTAACCAAAAGAGTGGAGAATAATACGGTGCACTGGAATTCCCAATAAAACCATCCTGCTTTAAGAAAAAAAGTGTTGAGTTACTTATTGAACGCCCCTCGTAACTGAAAATCTGCCTATCTGTTACCTGCCTGTAACCTTCTCATCTGCTGCTAATTCTTCAGACGCCTCACGGCTGAAAAACCTTTTGTAGGTTCCGATTTACGGTGCCGCCACTGACAAGGAAACAGGCAGATCATCCCTGGTTAGCAAATACAGGGTGGGAAAAATAAAACTAGCCCGGATATATTTACAATAACACCGATACAGGGTTGGCCCTCGTTAACGAACGTCACAGAAGATTCTGGAAATGGCCACTGTTGATGTCGATGCAGCGCTGTGCTCGATTTATCAAACTGTGAGAAATGCGTGGCAACTCAGCCTGAGCTAGAAGAAATAACGTTTTCAATGTTTTGCTGCAGTTCTTCCAGTTTGTGTGGATTATTTGAGTACGCCTGACCCTTCAATTTGCCCACATGTAATACTCGGAAGGAGATCGATCAGGCGTTCGAGGTGGTCATGATGTTGCACTGCCTCTGATGCTTGTCACCTCCTCAACGAACAACTCATGCATTCGTGACAATGTTCTCAAGGCTGTGTGTGCTGTTACTATATTCTTCTATAGTCCATCTGCTTAGCTGAGTGGTTACTCTCTTGCCTCCGATGCAGCGGGCCCAGGTTCGATTCCCGGACGGGTTGGAGATTTTCTCCGCTTATGGACGGGGTGTTGTGTTGCCCTCATTACCATTTCATCCTCATCACTGGCATGCGAGTTGCCCACTGTGGAGTCGACTGTAATGAGACTCGCACTCGGCGGCCGAACTTCCCCAGGTAGTGCCTCTCGGACGGCAATGCCGTACGATCATTTCATTTTATTCTTCTGTAAACATCAACACAGTCGTTCATTTTCCGTGAGTTCATCCAAATATCAGTTAAACAGTCTTTGGACATACCGATTAGCATTAACAGTTCAGTGAAAGAACCACGTTACGATACGCACACCTGATATTGCACACCAAACACCAGTCTTGTGATTAATCAACGGGTCTTCAGAATACTGATGGATATTTTCTGATGCATTATGGCAGGTCTTCTCCCCTTATTCACTAATACGTAATGATACAGCCAAGTATTCCGAACAGAGCATGCGGAAGGTAGCATGCGCTCAAGATAGAGGAGGGGTTGGAAGTAACAGTTAGCAGCAGGTACCACCTCGATTAGTACACCACCAATCGGATTCCAACTTTCTTTTAATATAAGTTTTAATTGATTCTATTGAGTCAGTCACACCCCATTTCCTTTATTAACTGCGAAACGCGTTACAGACTTGGTCACAAAGAGTTAGGTTGTTCTGTTCGTGTCGATGGAGAAGTTTATGATGACATCAAGAAGAGGAGGGTGAAACTCAATGCATAAACACATGTACTCCTCTATAACAGCCCTACTGCCGACAAAACTTCACCATCCACAGTCCGCAACACAATCTATTATTTACCGTGTGCTCGCTGGGATTTGCCGGCCGGTGTGGCCGAGCAGTTCTAGGCGCTTCAGTCTGGAACCGTGCGACCGCTACGGTCACAGGTTCGAATCCTGCCACGGGCATGGATGTGTGTGATGTCCTTAGGTTAGTTAGGTTTAAGTAGTTCTAAGTTCTAGGGGACTGATGACCTCAGATGTTAACTCCCATAGTGCTCAGAGCCATTTGAACCATTTTTTTCGCTGGAATTTAACATCCAATATCCGTGATCGGGAACTATATGCGTGGTAACGTGGCCCCCTTCACATCAGGGAAGTTAAGAGCTGTCGGCCTTGGCTAGCACTAGGATGAGTGACCGTTCGGGTCTGTCGAGCGTGTTGGCAAGCGGGGTGCACTCGGCCCTTATGTGGGGGCAATTGAGGAGTTACTTGACTGAAAAGTAGCGGCTCCGGTCACGAAAGATGACAACGGCCGGAAGAGCGGTGTGCTGATCACATGCACCTCGATATCCGCATCTAGTGACGCCAACGTCTGAGTATGGCACGACGGTCAGTCCGTACATTTGGGCCTTCCGAGGCTTGTTCGGACGGAGAGAGATTTGAGTAAAAAATCCACCAGGAATATTTCAACCGAGGTTTCATCCCTTTCGAAGCCGCCCGAGTCGACTGTTGGTGAGGTGATTGTGAAGCGTAAACGCAAAGGACAGCTAAACTGAAACCACACAGACCTCACGTACTAATAGGGAACGTCGAGCATATCAGAGAGTGGTTATAAAAAAAAAACATATGAATCAGCGGAAGGAATCAGTCTTGATTTCAAAAGTGTTACTAGCAGTCCAGCTAGGACAGTGGTTGTACGTAGGGAGTTAAGAATAATGGGATACAATAATTGGTCACCACGTATTTCTATAGTGAATCCTAAGCGATACTTGAGATGGTGAAAAAGCGTTCCCACTGGACAATGGGCGACTGGAAACGACTGATTTGGGCAGGTGAATCACACTGTGCTTTGTGAAGGGTTTGGGTTTGGTGTATGAAGCCAGTGGAATACCTTTGGAGTGAGTTAGGATGTCTACTGGAGTCCAGACGCCAACTTCCAACTGCACTATCTTCTCTGGTTTCGGCTGTTGATATAGAACGGGCTGTCATTCCTCCACAGAAATTCAGACACACCTCATTGAAACTATGACCCGCATAGTTCAAGCCGTCATAAGGACGGACGGTGGACATACTCCATATTAATGTCCACTGGTAGATGTCCTGATACTTTTGATCAGATAGTGTACTAACTGCCGAAAAACGTATTGGAGCAGCACTTTCATGACTGCAATAGTTTGTGTAAAATAGACTGGAAATATTTTCCTCGGACACTTTAGACTATTCCAAACAGCCATGAACAGCCTGCTGAGTAATGGAAATAGATGTAGCCAGCGTTCTTTGTGCAGTTCAGAAGTAGGTTATGTGTCTCGAAGAGTGGACGCGGCAGTGGGCTTGCGTTCGCCGTGCAGTCTGTAAATTTGATTCGAACGTCATTTCAAACTCAGTCTGTGTGCCCTTATCTGTTTGGAAAGAAGAGTTATCGGCACGGGAAGTGCACACCCAATTTGACGAACATCATTCGAACGTGCAGCCACTAACGTGAGACACTATACGCTGAATTTCTGCCTTGTAGTGATCAATAGCACCAGCTGATGATCATCGCTAGGTACAGGGGCAGACCGATGAAAACGAGACAGCCTGTATAACAAACATGGTGTCGACATTGGTAACACAGGTGTATGTATAGAAGTGCCCTCTGTGGGTAATTAGGAAGGAACAGTGCCGAAGTAGACCGCTGCGCCAGTTGTCTGCCAGAAGTGCTTGACGCGAGATCAGCGAGTCGTGTGTGCGTCCTACTTTGCTATGGATGCCGGGAAAGATGAACTGCGAGGAGTATTGCGGTTTTTGACTGCGTAATGAGTATCAGGAAGTGAAACGCACACCCGAATATATGCTGTGTATGGCGAATACAGTATGTTATGTACGCGAGTGTTTGCGTGGAATAAACGATTTCGGGAAGGTCGGCCGTTATTGAAACACCGAGGTCGGCTAAGAGAGGCTCATCGTGCCATTATCCCTTTAACATGCTACTGACATAAATGACCGAGGGAGGACGGTGGAAGACATTCAGCTCATGCTGGGCATCTGACACGCCATCAATGATGGCTACAATGTCTGTGCTTGTACAGTGTCTTTATCTTCACATTACAATGTCCTTTGCAAACATGCATCTGTGAAGGAACAGAAAATTTGTGCCTGCCCTGGACTCAAACCCAGATTTCCCGCTTATCGCAAGCCCTCTTAGCACGCCTCGGGACCGACCTAAACTTCCGTATGTCAGACAGTCCATAATAACTACGCTCACACATTTCGTGATTCCTGCACAGGGGGCGGCAAATCCTTTGTCGTCATTTTCGCTCCTCTGCGCAAGTATACATCAATGATGGTTGCAATGTGTGTGTTTCTGCAGTGTATGTATCTTCACAATACGATGTCCTTCAGACATGCATACATGCGGGCTAAAATCAGTCTCTCCTTATACGGGAAGTTTTAGTCGGTCCCAGAGGTGTGGTCGGGTGGCCGAAGCGGTTAAGCCGACCATTGGAGATAAGCAGGAAGTCTGGGTTCGAATCTCGGTCAGGCATAAATTTTCACTTGTCACAAAATTGACGTCTATCCGCATGCGCAAAATGCGAATCTATTTCTTAAGAATTACCGTAGTTGTAATCATCAGAACACTCTGTTTATTTAGACATGCACGCATGCCTAAGGATATTGTAATGTGAAGATACAGACAGTATATAAAAACAGACGTTGTAATCGTCATTGATTTGGTTAAGGCGACCGCTTGCGGTAAGTGGGAAATTCAGGCTCGAGTCGCAGTCCAGCACAAACATTCATTTGTTACAAAGAGCTGACGTCAATACGGATTCGCAAAGTGCGAATTCATTTCGTAAGGCTCACGCCATCGTGACAGAGCATCTGAAGTTCCGGAAACACTGTGCGCAGAGAGTGACAAAGGAGCAGCAGTTGAACAGAACGCCGACATCACTGCGGCACCTGGAACAGTATCACGATGAAAAATACGTTTCCTGTTTCGTATTGTCGCGGGAGATGAAAATTATTTATTTATTTATTTCATTGAGAGTACAGAGTAATCCACTGCCTTGAAATGTAAGGTAGATCTGAAACTTCTGAATCCAACAGCAAACAGTTCTTATTATTACAATGTTATTGGTATACAGTTGTTAATGCTCTTTTAAAAATAATATAAACAACATAATATATAAAAGTATCTCTAAGGTTACAGCGAATTGAGTGCTTAATAGTTGTTAAAATGGTTCTATATAATTTGTTTCTCCCTAGTTGATGAGAATATAATTTATACAATGCGAATGACAAAGAAAAAGAAAAAGAAAAATGTAATTCAGTGAGTGTGGTGAAAATAATTTGCAATATGTAGAGGGAAGTGATATACTGTATCTGGATGTCTTCAAATGGCTCTGAGCACTATGGGACTTAACTTCTGAGGTTCTAAACATTCTGAGTGGTTTCTGTTTGTTCTATATCGTGTCTCCCTACCACTTTCGCGCAACGGCGCTCTGAGCGTGTTTTTTTGGGAATTGACTAGTTTGAACCCGGGACCTGTTGCTGGTAAGGAGACGCCAGACCACACATGACATGTAGAATTCAGAAGAGTTCAGTGAGACTAGCGATGATATAACCAAATACTTAATGATTTCAGTGTCAGCTCCACTGCACTCCCTGTAACAGAATCTTAATACTAACTAAATTTAGTGGAAGGGGTTCAAGGCTTTCCTATTTTTAGTTAGCTGGTAAAATAGCGTCGAAAAAGCAACGAATATTCCCTGAATGGGTTTCCAAGTTCTACAATGGATCGAAGGATGACCTACGCCATATCGCATCTATAATCTAGGTTTAAGTTAAGTTTCACAAAAGAGAAAACTATCAAAATGGTCTGCAGTGACCCTCAATTATCTTTAATTACTTATCTAACTTGTCATAAATTACAGTGGCTAATGTGGCTTCTCAATAACTATATAACAGAAAAATCATCGCGTTTCAGATTTTTACTTCAAGTGGCAAATGTGAACACCATGAGCTTTAATTGACGATCGACACTAGTATTACATAAAGAGGGGATGTAACAGATGAGACTTCTGCAGTTCTGAGTGAAGCTTTATGCGCTGTTATGCGGCATCGAGTGCGTGCATTACCTTCTCAGTGTTAGTCAGGGGGCGGCGGCCAGCGCAGCTCCGTCCAGCTCGCCCTCTCAGAAGCAACTCTCTCCTAACTTCTCTTTACTGCAATTTACCGAAGTTGGTTTAAAAAAAAACTGTCTGGCTGTGTTTTCATCTGACCAATCAGGGTCTCAATGTTAACCTTAAGCTCCGCCTACAAAAATTCTGTCTATCCAATGAGAAACGTTATACTTTTCGTGGTGGGGCAATGTTTTTAAAGTTCGCAACATAACAGAGACGCGAAAAAGTCTCATGCTAAAACTTGCAGCTGGTGTGGTCCTTTTAGCGTTATCGTAAGATCTATACTGTTCTTCTGGAGGGCTCTATCTTTTAACATGGGCTGGGGGGTGGTCCTGACATAACAGAGACGCGAAAAGTCTCACGCTAAAACTTGCGGGTGGTGTAGCCCTTTTTGTGTTATTGTAACATCTATACTGTTCTTCTGGAGGGCTCTAGCTTTTAACATGGGCTGGGGGGTGGTCCTAACGTAACAGAGACGCGAAAAAGTCTCACGCTAAAACTTGCGGGTGGTGTAGACCTAGCGGTTAGCTGGCGACGTGGGTGTCCGTCCATCCCTTATTGTAGGGCCTTCCAGCTTAACACGGTTCTGCTCTCGGCTTCTGTTCTCGTTTCTCCCCTCGGAACTGCGTCTGTCTCACGGTGGGAAGGTATGACATGCATTTAGGCATTCTTGTGTTAGTCTGTGGTAGTCCATTTGCTCACTCGTTACTCAAATTACTTTGGTTAATTTAATGTCACAATTTATTCGGAGCTATGTGACATACTACTGGATTTGCTTATCATGCCAGGGTTTTCATGAAAGGTGTTGGATTTGCCTGACACATTACATATCACCACTCTTCGAACTTAATTTTTGCACTGAATTTAGGCAATGATTGAATCGTTGTCTAAGTCAGTCAAAAATTATTCGGTTGTATAAATTTTGTTGCCTACTGTTCAGCCACGTTATTCTGTTCTATGCTAGTTTGTATTACTAATTTATATTTTTATATTCTTCCACATTATGATTAAAAATGACAAGAGAAGAATATTTTATGCTATTATTATATTTTAATTATTTTCTTTCTTTATTTAAGTGTGAAGTTTGTTTTTTAAGAAGTTTGTTATGGAAAGTGAGGAGTCTTTCACATCAGTTTTCTTAGAAATATATTTTTTTTATAAATGTGGTAATTAAGTAAAATCTATTCCTAATACATCTTCTAAATATCATGTACAAGTAAAATGTTTTTGTTTCTAGACACTCATTTCAACATTGTTACACTAGCAAATAAGAATTATTTCCAAGAATTGCTTTGACAAAGAAATACTCATACACAAGTATTGAGATATTATCCTAAGAAATGGTACAATTGTTAAAAAAAGGGAAAACATCCAACAAGATAATTTTTTATTCTTTGTTTTATAAGGAGAATATAAGTAAAATATAGTTATTCTTTTATTTTTATGAGGAGAAAATAAGTGGCATAAAGTTTTAGTGTTTATTGTGCCTTACTTTTGTTTTTCATATACTGTCCATTTCAGAATTAATGACTTATTTCTATCGATAGTCTATTTTTTATTTTAGTCCATAGTCAATGACTGTTATTTTATAGTTTATTAGCAGTCTGGTGTGCTTAACTTATTTAATTTTTCACACGTTTCTTTTGCACAATTCCTACATCACATAATTTGATTTCACACATTCACACAATCCTGTGAATGTTTAAGCATGAGGTTGGCGAATGTTTTTGCATGAAGGTGATGGACTTGAGTGAGATAGATGTGGGCAAGTATTTGATGTACAGCTTCGTTCGTCATTCCTTGTTGGCTTTGCAAGTGTGTGTTGCTGTTGTGGAGGTCCCATAATGGAATGGAGCTGTGAGTACAGTATCTCGTGGTTTACTGGCTTTGTATGCGTAAAAGTCATCGTTATGTTTCGCTGAAAGCGGTCGCTTTTCGTTGTAATACTTCGCAGACGACTAGTTTACAATAGGATAGGGATTTGGGAAGGTATGTCGTCTATTCTTCACCCATCTTCTTTCTTGGTCTCAATCTTGCGAATCTTCAACTTCTCTTCTTCCTGCTCTTTCTCTGCTTCTTACTTGATTCTTGGTTCTTCTCTGGGCAGGATACGGAAATATTTATTGATAACTAGTCGCTTTGAAGTTCTCCTCATAGTAACAGTTTGATAAATGGTTTGGACATGTCATTTCTACTTTGTGGCCATTTTCTTCAGTTTCGTGCATCAGCGTGCTGTTTAATAGCGGTAGTGTGACTTTTACGCATATTTTTGGCAGTGGTGGCTTGCCCAAGCGGTCTTCTCGTTGGGCCGTTTTTTGCTCGCTCCGCTGAGTGGGGGCGCTCGGAGACCATTCCGGCGTTCGGCATCCCATCGCATCTCTGCAGGGTTCTGTCACTGTGCGGCTCCGTGTTCCATCCCAGCAGCAGGGTTCCACCTAGCAGTTAAATTTATTGCCCGCATCAATTACAAGGGCCTTCTGTTGGTCTCGCTGTCCTTTCCCTTCTCTCGACGCTTCTGCCTTGTAGGAATCGTGTCTTGCTAATTACGTCCTTTTCTTTCTTGATACTTCTCGTGTTGCAACTTGTGGGTTGTTGCATCTGGTCTTTGCTGGAGTTTTTACAATGGTTCTTACAAAAAGTTTTACTTATATTCATCTAACATATGTCTAGTACCTACATTATTTTGCGCCTTCTTAAAAAGCTTTACAAATTTCGGTGCCCTTTCTATGTTACAATTCTAAGATATTTTGAATCTTAAATTCTACAAAAATCCTCAAATTCGTTTTATTTTTATTTTTTGTGTAGTGTCGTGGTATATAGCATATTAGTATTTCATGCTGTTAGACTATCTACGCTTTATCCCTTCACCTTAATCTATGGTACTATTGGTGTTATTTTTTGTTTTTGTTTTTATTGAAACTACTTTCTTTTTCCCACATTCCTCTCTCTTCATTCTTCTTTCTCCTGACGATCTTTTCTGCAACATAATCTTGAAATATTGTGCTGATTATTTACCAGTAATAAAATTAATCTTCAAACTTGTACTCAAAGTGTTTAATACTGCCAGTCTTAGGTAAAAATACCTCTGCTTTATCTCGTAAAATACCCTCTAATTCTCTTTTACTGTGTTCCGAAATACCTTGAACTTCTTGCAATTTTTCGTCGATTTCTTTATGGACTTTTAACATGAGCTGAGGTGATTCCCCCTTTTGTGCATACCATTCTAATTCTTCATCCTCTTTATCTCGCGTCATTCTTAATTGTTTGTTTATGACTGGTATTTCTTCTAATTTTAGCTTTTGCTCAAAGAGAAGTGTGACATTCCCGAATGTTACGCTACCTTTCCCCATATCTATTATCGCTCGTCTCTCATTCAAAAAATCTGTACCTATAATCAAATCTACAGTTAGTTTAGGTATATTCACGAAGTTGGCGTCGATCTTTTGACCTTGGCACGAAAGAGTTAACCTTGTTTGTCTAGTAACTTCCGCAGCATTGTTTCTAATAGGACCTCTTACTTTAATCTTACGTGTTTTCAGAACTGGCAATTCCTCATTGGCATTACACTGCATGAATAAATTTCCTGAGATCGCAGTCAGTTCACTTCCGCTATCAATTACAATATTGACTGGGATATGTTTTACCATGCCCTTCACAATTGGTTGAATTTGAAAGGGCTGGTTCTGTTCTTCTTCTTCTTGCATCAACTAATCCTCCACTGAATCATACATGAGTCTTTTTAGGAATTTTCCTTGTGAATTCGAACTTTCTGTAGGATAAGCTTCGACTGCTACTTCTCTCTCTTTTATTTCTTTCCTCTTCTCTATTTCTTCCTTCATTTACGCTTTCTTCAACATCCTCTACTTTTTCCTCATCCTTGTCTATCTTCTCTTTCTTCGTCGCTACTTCCACATAATCGCATCTAAATGCTCTAATTATCGCTTCATAACTTCCTTCATTATATACGTTGGGTTGTGTGCCCACTCGTAACTTATTTTCAACTTCTGTCGACTGCGCATTATCCTCATTTAATTCGCTTTCCCTGGTTTCCATCTCAAATAGCTCTTGGTCTCGTCAGTATTCTCCCAATTAATTTCGTCCCAACACGATATTGTTATTTTCTTGTCTTCGTTTTCATCTGCTCCCTGCGGATTTGTTTCTTCCTTCTTCTCTTCTCGTGATAAGATTTTTACTTCTCTGTTCAAGGTGCTGCAATTGTCCTGGGTCGGTGCATCATTCTCTTTGGCATGGGCGCTTAGCTGTCAATTCGAACGTTTATCGGGGTTTGGTGGTCTTACCTCCACCTCTTCTATCTGCATTCTCTTTTCTTGTTCAGTTTGTTGATAGTGGTTTCTTTGTTGATAATTTGTCAGTCTATTGGTTCTCCAGTACCTGTTCCGGTTGTCGTTATTCCCTCTGTAATAGTTGTTGCCGTTCCTGGGTGAATTATAGTTATTGCCATATTCTCTTCTAAATCCATAACCGGTTCTTTGTTGAAATCTATTGTCGTTTCTTGGTGCGAAGTTATCACATGGTTCGTAATTATAGTTTCTTCGTACTGTGTCTTGTGGATTCCACTGCTTTTTGCTTTCGTTTTCACGTGCGCTTCGTCTTTTTCTTGCGTCATCTTCCGAAAATATGAACTCTAGTTCCCTTAGAATACCTTTAAATGCTTCGACGTCATTGCCTCCGCGACCTACAATGATTGCTGGTATTTCAATGGTAGCATCATCGCGCATAATTTAATCAACTCTCCGTCACTGTATGGTACATCTAAGCATTGATTTTTCTTTGCCACTAATTCGAAAAATTTCACGGGACGCTTCTCTCCTGAATTTTCAAAATATGGGTTCTGTTAATAATTCGTACTTCACTCTGTTCTGTGCTTTGCTGGACCAATATCGTGAGAGAAACTTCTCTCTGAAATCTTCGTACGATCGGCATGTCGCTGCAACATTCTGCATGGTTTCTGCGACTGTTCCTGACATGTGTGCACATATAAAGTCTAATTTGTGTGCTAGCGTCCAGTGTTCTGGTAATCCTACTCGGAATTGATCAGTAAAAGTTCGTGGATGTAATGAGTTTCCTTCTCGAAAGTGTTGAAATTTTCTGACTGTGATGAAATGATCGTTGTCGTACTTCGTCATAGTTCCATATGAAATTCGCGATTCTTCGCCACTTTTGTTTCTGAACATTTCTCCCGTCGTTCTTTCCGGTTGTGGTAGATCCATTGGATATTGTCCACTGTAACTTTCGCCTACCCTTGCGTAGTATCGTTGGAGTGGTACGCAATAATTTTCTTCCATCGGTTGTGAACGTGTAGCTGAATGCATTGCACTGTACTCTTCGCGACCTGGCTTTCCATTGTCACGTATGTTACTTTGCGCCTGTGATTGGAATCGCAAATGCGTAATATCTTCGTTAATTGCTCGATTTTCCGGTGCTGTTACAGATACGGATGTGGTTGCAGACTCTGTGCTTGTTCGATCCTGTTCACTACGCTCTTCAATGGTTTGCAACAACTCTGTTCGCAATTTCTGAAATTGTCGCTTCGTTTGCGCTTCTATTTTGACTATGCGGTTATCATATCTTTTCAGCGCTGCTTTTGTGATACGTTTGTGTAACACACTGTTTTCAGCAATTTCACGCGCTGTACCTGCTGCTTGTCTAGTAATTTCGTTTATCTGTTTCTCTAGTTTCTTGACTTCTCCCTGGGTGTTGTTACGTAATGTTTCGATCTCGTCCTGAATGTCATTATGCAATGTTTGTACGTCCGCTTGTACCTTGTCAATGTCTGTTCTCAATTGATTGTGACCTGTTATTAAGTTTCCTATCACTTCTCGAGATTCTTTTGCCTCGTCTTCAATATGACTTAGGTGTAAATGAATTTTTTTGTTTTGTTCTTTAATCTCACGCATTTGTCTCGTGGTTTCTGCAATTTGTTTCGTCGTTTCTGCATTTTGTTTCGTCATTTCTGCATTCTGAATTTTAATTTGTTTCGCAATTTCTTTATTTTGTCTTGTCATGGTTTCCGTCATTAATTGTAACAATTCTGCCAGATTGGTGGGTCCTATTGCGTTTTCTTCCGACGTCCTACGCTCTGTGTTTTCGCCCAAGTGTTGGTTCGCAGCCGATTGCATTGAACTGTGCTGTGACACGTTTCTGCTCGTATTCCTTGTACTCTGTGGTGAGGGAGCTCTGATTACTTGTACTATGGGTTCTACGTATTCAAGACGCAAGTTAGAATCCTCATCGACTGTCTCTCTGCTTTCCTGCTCCTCTGTCGTATGCTGACTTACGTTTTCTATGCCTTGACGCACATTATCCTAGTTATGGTGCGTTATGTGTCCTATTTCTCGCGATACTGCATCGTCAGTTGTGCTGTCCTCTATTCTCTGTCCATTTTCATGCTGGGTCTCTACCTCAATTCGGTCAAGGTCTCGATCTGGCATTGCTAATCTTTCCGAATCCCTTATTTTCTGTTTTAAAAGCAATTCACGCACCCTACTTTGCGTCAACATGCGCTCATACGAACTCACGCGTTTCATAAACTTTTTGTTCACACGACTTGACAAACCACCTACTTACTTGTTGGGTCAGAACCAACTTGTCAACGATGTATCCGCCACCTGTGCACTTGCATTGAGGAGAAAACTTAATTCTAACAATATTTAAAAATCATAACTTAATTATGCTATTGTCTCTGCCACTTTCTTACTATCTATCGCTGCAGCTACTGTTTTCTAGTATTTAGAACTTTCGGAAAAAAAATTTTTAGTACGAAAATTTTTCAACAAGATATTTTTCTGACCTAGTTAGGCATGTGGTCGACCTTCAATCATGGTATTTTACCATCCTGGCAGGGTCGCCATTTTCTAAACATTCTGCGAGGTTTCTGTTTGTTCTATATCGTGTCTCCCTATCACTTTCGCACAACGACGCTCTGAGTGTGTTTTTTTGGGAATTGACTAGTTTGAACCTGGGACCTGTTGCTGGTAAGGGGACGCCAGACCACACATGACATGTAGAATTCAGAAGAGTTCAGTGAGACTAGCGATGATATAACCAAATACTTAATGATTTCAGTGTCAGCTCCACTGCACTCCCTGTAACAGAATCTTAATACTAACTAAATTTAGTGGAAGGGGTTCAAGGCTTTCCTATTTTTAGTTAGCTGGTAAAATAGCGTCGAAAAAGCAACGAATATTCCCTGAATGGGTTTCCAAGTTCTACAATGGATCGAAGGATGACCTATGCCATATCACACCTATAATCTAGGTTTAAATTAAGTTTCACAAGAGAGAAAACTATCAAAATGGTCTACAGTGATCCTCAATTATCTTTAATTACTTATCTAACTTGTCATAAATTACAGTGGCTAATGTGGCTTCTCAATAACTATATAACAGAAAAATCATCGCGTTTCAGATTTTTACTTCAAGTGGCAAATGTGAACACCATGAGCTTTAATTGACGATCGACACTAGTATTACATAAAGAGGGGATGTAACAGATGAGACTTCTGCAGTTCTGAGTGAAGCTTTATGCGCTGTTATGCGACATCGCGTGCGTTCATTACCTTCTCAGTGTTAGTCAGGGGGCGGCGGCCAGCGCAGCTCCGTCCAGCTCGCCCTCTCAGAAGCAACTCTCTCCTAACTTCTCTTTACTGCAATTTACCGAAGTTGGTTTAAAAAAAACTATCTGGCTGTGTTTTCATCTGACCAATCAGGGTCTCAATGTTAACCTTAAGCTCCGCCTACAAAAATTCTGTCTATCCAATGAGAAACGTTATACTTTTCGTGGTGGGGCAATGTTTTTAAAGTTCGCAACATAACAGAGACGCGAAAAAGTCTCATGCTAAAACTTGCAGCTGGTGTGGTCCTTTTAGCGTTATCGTAAGATCTATACTGTTCTTCTGGAGGGCTCTATCTTTTAACATGGGCTGGGGGGTGGTCCTGACATAACAGAGACGCGAAAAGTCTCACGCTAAAACTTGCGGGTGGTGTAGCCCTTTTTGTGTTATTGTAACATCTATACTGTTCTTCTGGAGGGCTCTAGCTTTTAACATGGGCTGGGGGGTGGTCCTAACGTAACAGAGACGCGAAAAAGTCTCACGCTAAAACTTGCGGGTGGTGTAGACCTAGCGGTTAGCTGGCGACGTGGGTGTCCGTCCATCCCTTATTGTAGGGCCTTCCAGCTTAACACGGTTCTGCTCTCGGCTTCTGTTCTCGTTTCTCCCCTCGGAACTGCGTCTGTCTCACGGTGGGAAGGTATGACATGCATTTAGGCATTCTTGTGTTAGTCTGTGGTATTCCATTTGCTCACTCGTTACTCAAATTACTTTGGTTAATTTAATGTCACGATTTATTCGGAGCTATGTGACATACTACTGTATTTGCTTATCATGTCAGGGTTTTCATGGAAGGTGTTGGATTTGCCTGACACCTTACAAGGTCATCAGTCCCCTAGAACTTAGATCCACTTGAACTTACTAACCTAAGGACATCACACACATCCATGCCCGAGGCAGGATTTGAACCTGCGGCCGTAGTGGTCGCGCGGTTCCAAACTGTAGCGCCTAGAACCGCTCGGCCACTCTGGCCGGCTATCTGGATGTGTAATATAGCCTAAGTAATGAGATGAAATACGGTATCATCATTTTGAGCCGCGGACCAAACGTTAGAGCCAACAGTGTAAGCAAATGGATTCACATTCGCCGAAAAAATATGAAGCTGTGCTCCCCAGCTCCGGGAAAGTCATGATGACCTTCCTCTTTGACTGCAACAGCCCGCTGCTCATTGACTTGCTGGAACACGGCGCCACAATTAACGTACAGCGGGCGCTCTGCAAACACTTAAACGCGCCATCAAGTCCAGACGCCAAGGAATGTTGACTGCTGCGATCATTCTGTAGTAGGATATTCCCGCCCACAAGTTTCCAAGGTTGTTTTTCCACTGAACTGCAAACGTTTCGCTAGGAAACCCTTACGCATCAAACAGTCGCGATCTCTCCCAATGCGATATCCATATCTTTGGAGCCCTGAAGAAAGGCATACGTGGCCGTCGATTTGCTTCTGGCGTAGAGGCACACGCCTAGGTTCAATCATGGTTCCATAGTGTAATGGGACACTCTCCTCTGACATTAGCTTTCTTTATAGAAACAGCCGATACCAGGGATATTTTAGAATCTCGTATAGGTGAACATCATCTCGACTGTTTCACTGAAAGAATTCCAAATGATTTTATATACGAAGTGTTGTATTACTGGCTACAATGTATAAAAAGAAATTAATTGGTTACAATCGATATTTACTAGCTCTGTTTGTATAACTAAAATTATTCTTCTTTTAGAAATATTTGAAATTAAAAAATATCTGGCACAATCTCACGCTAATTATTAAATTCATTTCATAATGATATAACTTGCTGATCATACTTCTCTTATCAAGAAAGTTTGCAAGCTCTTTTGTTTTGCAAACTCTATGGAATGTGAAACTTCCTGGCAGATTAAAACTGTGTGCCAGACCGAGACTCGAACTCGGCACCTTTGCCTTTCGCGGGCAAGTGCCCTACCAACTGAGCTACCCTAGCACGACTGACGACCCCTCCTCACAGCTTTAATTCCGCCTGTACCTCGTCTTCTACCTTCCAAACTTCACAGAAGGTTCGCAGGAGAGCTTCTGTGAAGTTTGGAAGGTAGGAGACGAGGTACTGGCAGAAGTAAAGCTGTGAGGACGGGGCGTCAGTCGTGCTTGGGGAGCTCAGTTGTTAGAGCATTTGTCCGCGAAAGGCAAATGTCCCAAGATAGAGTCTCGATCCGACACACAGTTTTAATCTGAAAGGAAGTTTCATACCAGCGCACACTCCGCTGTAGAGTGAAAATTTCATTCTATGGAGTGAGTTAGTAGCGCAGAATGAGTTAGTAGTAGTGGGCATGCCTCTGATGGACATGTTATTAACTTTGGCAATAATAATCTAAGTTTTCATTTTATGAAAAGGGAGATTGTGAAGTCAGTGTGATATAGAAGAATGGGATAAAATAAAAAAGTTATAGAAAGAGAAAGTACTTCATCAATTATTATGTCAGCTGGAACCCACAAAGTCTAAATTGCAGCCTCAAGAATCTACCCCTAGACGCACTGCAGCCAACAACGAGAAAATGAAGATCAGTAAAAATAATTTTTGTATATCTTACGCCTTTCGAAGCTTTTGAAACTAATGAAGAAACTGAAAATTTACTGGTGAATTGTGGGAGGGTAAGATTACGGTAGGCAACTCCAAACATTTTTTCCATGAAGGCATTGACAGTCTCGTCTCACAGTGGTATAAATCTATTAACAGTTCTACATCTACATCTACATTTATACTCCGCAAGTCACTCAACGATGTGTGGCGGAGGGCACTTTACGTGCCACTGTCATTACCTCCCTTTCCTGTTCCACTCGCGTATGGTTCGCGGGAAGAACGACTGCAGGAAAGCCTCCGTTCGCGCTCGAATCTCTCTAATTTTACATTCGTGATCTCCTCGGGAGGTATTAGTAGGGGGAAGCAATATATTCGATACCTCATTCAGAAACGCACCCTCTCGAAACCTGGACAGCAAGCTACACCGCGATGCAGAGCGCCTCTCTTGCAGAGTCTGCCACTTGAGTTTGCTAAACATCTCCGTAACGCTATCACGCTTACCAGATAACCCTGTGACGAAACGCGCCGCTCTTCTTTGGATCTTCTCTATCTCCTCTGTCAACCCGACCTAGTACGGATCCCACACTGATGAGCAATACTCAAGTATAGGTCGAACGAGTGTTTTGTAAGCCACCTCCTTTGTTGATGCACTACATTTTCTAAGAACTCTCCCAATGAATCTCAACCTGGCACCCGCCTTACCAACAATTAATTTTATATGATCATTCCACTTCAAATCATTCCGTGCGCATACTCCCAGATATTTTACAGAAGGAACTGCTACCAGTGTTTGTTCCGCTATCATATAATCATAAAATAAAGGATTCTTCTTTCTATGTATTCGCAATACATTACATTTGTCTATGTTAAGGGTCAGTTGCCACTCCTTGCACACCGATCACTTTTAATAAAAATAACATTTTACTTACTTTTTCGCCGGCCGGGATGGCCGAGCGGTTCTAGGCGCTTCAGTCTGGAACCGCGCGACCGCTGCAGTCGCAGGTTCGAATCCTGCCTCGGGCATGGATGTGTGTGATGTCCTTAGGTTAGTTAGGTTTAAGTAGTTCTAGGGGACTGATGACCTTAGCTGTTAAGTCCCATAGTGCTCAGAGCCATTTTGAACTTACTTTTTTCCCATTTGTATTGTTTTCATTTGACTGCCCCTTATAAAAATTGCGGCTCGTGGCTACCAAGAGAACAACCCAACAGAAATGTGCGTTGCTTTTTTTGAAGCAGCTGGGAGGACTGTGTTGCACACAGAGTACGCAAAACTCTCTAAGCGATATATGTGGACTGAGAAGGCTGTTACGAACTACTGTGTAAGTCGCCCAACACCAGGCTGCGCGAAGAAGATGGGCAAGGGAACATCTGCTGAGTAACGTGGATGCACTGCAGATGGGCAAAACATTCTGTAATCACACCTTATCAGTAATCGGCAAATTAAATCAAAATTTCATTGGCAGAGGTAAATTGCTTTACTATTGAAAGCTGGAGAACTACATCACATGCAGCTACATGAAACAACCAAAGATGAAGTCTAATCAGCTATTACAGTCTTAAAGGGTAAAGGGTTCCATGGGTATGATGAGGTTTAAAGTAGGATTATGAATATCAGTGCACCACACACACTATGTGTTCAAAAGTATCCGGACACCTGGCTGAAAATGACTTTCAAGTTCGTAGCGCTCTCCATCGGTAATGCTGGAATTCAGTATGGTGTTGGCCACCCTAAGCCTTGATGACAGCTTCCATTCTCGCAGGCATACTTTCAGTCAGGTGCTGGAAGGTTACTTGGGGAATGGCAGCCCGTTCCTCACGGAGTGCTGCACTGAGTAGAAGTATCGATGTCGATCGGTGAGGCCTGGCACGAAGCCGGCGGTCCAAAACATCCCAGAGGTGTTCTATAGAATTCAGATCAGGACTCTGTGCAGCCAGTCCATTACAGGGATGTTATTGTCGTGTAATCACTCCGCCACAGGCCGTGCATTGTGAACAGGTGCTCGATCGTGTTGAAAGATGCAATGGCCATCCCCGAATTGCTCTTCAACAGTGGGAAGCAAGAAGGTGCATACAATATCAACGTAGGTCTGTACTGTGATAGTGCCACACGAAACAACAAGAGGTGCAAACTCCCTCCATGAAAAACATGACCACATCATAACACCACCGCCTCCGAATTTTATTGTTGGCACTACAGACGCTGGCAGATGAAGTTCACCGGGCATTCGCCATACCCACACCCTGCCATCGGATCGCCACATTGTGTACCGTGATTCGTCACTTCACACAATGTTTTTCCACTGTTCAGTGTCCAATGTTTACACACCAAGCGAGGCGTCGTTTGGCATTTACAGGCGTGATGTTTGGCTTATGAGAAGCCGCTCGACCATGAAATCCAAGTTTTCTCACCTCCCGCCTAACTATCGTAATACTTGCAGTGGATCCTGATGGAGTTTGGAATTCTTGTGTGATGGTCTGGATAAATGTCTGCCTATTACACAGTACGACTCTCTTCAACTGTCGGCGGTCTTTGTCAGTCAGCGGATTAGGTCGGCCTGTACGCTTTTGTAGTGTACGCGTCCCTTCACGTTTCCACTTCACTATCACATCTGTAAGAATGGACCTAGGAATGTTTAGGAGTGTAGAAATCTCGCGTACAGGTGTGTGACACAAGTGGCACGCAAACAACTGACCACGTTCGAAGTCAGTGCGTTTCGCAGAGCGCCCCATTCTGCTCTCTCACGATGTCTAATGACTACTGAGGTCGGTAATATAGAGTACCTGGCAGCAGGTGGCAGCGCAAGAAATAGTTCAAATGGCTCTGAGCACTATGGGAGTTAACATCTGAGGTCATCAGTCCCCAAGAACTTAGAACTACTTAAACCTAAGTAACGTAAGGACATCACACACATCTATGCCCGAGGCAGGATTCGAACCTGCGACCGATGAATGTCACTCCAGCACGTGTCACTGTCAACTGTAAAATAATAAAAGTATCTAATTTTATACACAAAGTTTTCGTATATGCTCTACAATCCCTTTCTGGAATTTTATTTGCAATCCCCAATCCTTCTTTGCACTTGCCTTTCAAGCCTTTTATGAAAATTTTAGTAAATACAATATACTAAACTTTATTTTTCTTTACTTGTGACGCAAGTAAAGGAAAAATGGAAAATAACAGGTTTCCACATAGAAACTCGAACCCACGACCACCGGATTACCATTCTATTGTCTTCCGTTAGGCCAACCCCTACCTGTTAAACACGCTGACGTACGCTGGTCAGCCAGAACATTATGACCACCAACCTATATAAACCCGTCCAGGCGATAGCAGCGTCACCTGGCGAGCAATGACTGTTAGTCAGGCGCGCGCACGGTGCAATGAGGAAGGCACGCGGTCTTTCTGAGTTTCACCGAGGGCAGATAGTGATGGCCCGGAGGCTCGGCAAGAGCATTTCGGAAACTACACGGCTTTTCGGGTGTTCAAGAAGTGCTGTGGTGAGTGTCTTCAACAGGTGGCGAAACCAAGGTGAAACGACTTCCAGTCGTCGTGGGTTTGGGCGGCCACTCCTCATTACAGATGTCGGACGTCACAGGCTGCGGAGAGTGGTAATACAGGACCGGCAGCGAACTGTGGAGGAACTAACTTCAGACTTTAATGCTGGGCAGAGAACAAGTGTGTCTGAACACACAGTGCACCGTACACTCCTAACGACTGGCCTCCGCAGCCGACGACCTACGCATGTGCCAATGCTAACACCACGGCATCGGCAACTACGAGTTAATGGCCAGGTGACCATCGGCACAGGGCGTTGGCGTAGTGGCAGAGCGCTGCATCGTCTGATAAATCTCGATATCTTGTTCATCATGTCATGGGACGGCGCGGATCCGTCGCCTTCCAGGTGAACAGCTGCTTGACACATGTGCTGCGGGTCGGAAAAGGCTGGCGGCGGCTCCGTTATGCTCTGGGGAACATTCGCGTGGACATGCATAGGTCCAGTGGAGCTCGTGCAAGGCACCGTGACGGCGAAGGGGTATCGTATACTGGTTGCAGACCACATACACCTCTTCATGATGATCATGTTTCCCAACGGCAGTGGCATTTTTCAACAATATAATTGCACCATGTGCGATGGAGTTGTTCGAGTAACACAGTGGCGAGTTCCAATTGATGTGCTGGCCCCCCAACTAGCCAGGTCTGAAACCGATCTGACACATCTGTGATGTGATTGAACGTGGCGTCGGAGCTTATAGCCCCCCTCCCGCCCCCTCCCCGGAATTCTCGTCAATTAGGTGAAGTATGTGCATAGATGTGGTGCCAACTCCCGCCAGTGTTCTAACAAGGCCTCATTGCTTCCTTACCACGATGAGTCACCGCTTTTATCCGTGCCAAAGGTGGACATACCAGCTACTAGGAAGGTGCTCCTAATGTTATGGCTGATCAGTGTAGATGGCTCGTGGCGCGTCCTACCTTCGCCAAAAACGCTATCTTTTTTAAACGCTTTGCCACCTGCACGTTCCACTTCTGTCACTTTCATTCCCGGCAAAGCCCTGAAAACACCACAAATTTGGACGAAATCGTTGATGACGAGTAGGCGCGGTCCCCTTCTCAACACAGAAAAGGGTGACCAATCTGACCTGCAGTGTCAGATCGCGAACTTGCTGTAAGTCGTTAAGCTGGCTCGGATTTCTAAATATTGCCATTGCTGTACATATATTGCGTCATGGGATGGGAGAATACTGACTCATTCAGAAGAAACTGCAACATTCATTCAGTGAATACTACATGGGAAATAATATGCACATGGATAACCCCTCCTCAAGATTGTAGCGAAAGGTGTGCAGTACTCAGCAGGTTTCATTTTCAGTAGGAGTCGATGAGAACTGAACAAATTAAGTTGTAAACCCAAGATACTCATATCCAAGTTACAATGTTTCCTTGTGCTACTCTCCCTTTACTCTGTACAGGAATTCCTCAGAACAGTTGATTACTCTTATGTCAGACATTGTTCATTCACGGTTTGTTTCATGTTTTATTAATTCTTTAATACTACTGCATATAAATTTTCCAATCGGTATTATGTAAACTGTGTACTGACTCGTTCCATAAACAGGTAGGTCTATTGGCAAGATCTCATGAAACTTGATAGATAAATAAAATTAAAAATGGTATCTTTTGCTGCTCACCGACGACTATAGAATGTGTCTTAAGTCTGATGATCGTTGTAACATAATATGAAGGCGGACACCCACCAATACACGTGACAGGTATGCAGTCTCACGGCCTGCAGGATGGTGCGTCACTCGTGTTTTGGATTGTTTCCACGTACACATGTTGGACGTTGCTCTTTACTACAGACCAAGGGCGGTGCAATATCGAACCAACATTCTCCAATCTATCACCGAGTTCCACAGTCAGCATTTCAGTTATGGGTTCGTCTTACAAGACGATAGTGCTCAACACACACCGCACCGTTGTGAATATCTTTCCCCAGGAGGCTGTAATCAACGAACTGCGTGCTGCATCTGCTGACGTGAACCCGCTTGAGCATGCAGTAGCTGAACCGTGCATTTTGTTGCCACACGGAATCCCCTCACGCACTTTTCTCAGGAGATCTATCGCCGAAGATTGAGACAGGTTTGAGCAAAACCACCTTAATCACCATGTGCACAACATGCCCAAGAGGATCCAATCGCCGGCCGCGGTGGCCGAGCGCTTCTAGGCGTGGAGTCCGGAGCCGCGCGACTGCTACGGTTGCAGGTTCGAATCCTGCCTCGGGCATGGATGTGTGTGCTGTCCTTAGGTTAGTTAGGTTTAAGTAGTTCTAAGTTCTAGGGGACTGATGACCTCAGCTGTTAAGTCCCATAGTGCTCAGAGCCATTTGAACCATTTGAGGATCCAATCGTGTTACAACGCACGGGATTGGGAAACACGGTATTAAATGTTGTCCTGCAGAAGATTTTGATTTCAAAGGCGTGAAAGAGGTGCACTTTCGAATAGACGCCGTACTTTACTTACCGTTTTGCTTTTACTTCGTAGTAATGTAATTTTCTAAATTTGTAATTATTCTTTTAATCCATATCCCCCTCGAATTCAAGCCCATGTTTTCAGGTCGTAGAAAACCTATCTTGAGTTACTTACTACAATCGTGAAGGAAACAAGCAATTAATATGAAAATTTTTTTGTATCCAGAATTTCATTTTATCGAAATGATGAATTAATTATGGAAATATTCCTAGTAATAGCACTCTAAAATTTTATTTTTCCGGTTGGCGAGGGTAGAATGTTTTCTGCCCCCCTCGAAAAGGCTGGAAAAGAATGAAACATCAGATTGCGAGTAGATGGAATATAGTATGATATAACCCGAATGAGAACGACACTGCGTCCAACGGAAAGTCCTGCAGCAGGTTTCATGGCCGTCTGGTTTTTCCTCGCACGGCGTAGCGAAGACCCAGTTAGCAGATCGAGAGAGGCAGAGGACTTGTTTTCGGGGGTTTCCTGCGTTACTTCGTAGACTGCTGCGACGTCCTGTTCATTCACCTCCCCCCACCAGTTCACTAACGCACATGATTTGTTCACATCCCATCGAAATTCCTGCTGCTCTCCAACGGGCTGCGCAAAAATCTCACAGAGATTACGAAGTTACTCATCATCATACCTTCTACATCTTTGTAACACGCTTACCACAAGCTACTGTAATGTTTCACTTACACACACACACACACACACACACACACACTCACTCACAACCAATGGAACATAGTAATAAATAAGTAAATTGTAATTTATTTACAAATTTTGACACTGTTAACAACATGATTGTTATACTTCATGTTTCTAACATGTCAAAGCACTAATTTAAGCAAACTTTGCATTATTAAGTTATATAAACCATATATACCTACGCAACCAGAGGTCTCCACAAAGCTTTGGGACTTCTACATCTACATCTACATACGTACTCCGCAATCCACCATACGGTACGTGGCGGAGGGTACCTCGTACCACAACTAGCATCTTCTCTCCCTGTTCCACTCCCAAACACAACGATGGAAAAATGACTGCCTATATGCCACTGTACGAGCCCTAATCTCTCTTATCTTATCTTATCTTTGTGGTCTTTCCGCGAAATATAAGCTGGCGGCAGTAAAATTGTACTGCAGTCAGCCTCAAATGCTGGTTCTCTAAATTTCCTCTGTAGCGATTCACGAAAAGAACGCCTCCTTTCCTCTAGAGACTCCCACCCGAGTTCCTGAAGCATTTCCATAACACTCGCGTGATGATCAAAGCTACCAGTAACAAATCTAGCAGCCCGCCTCTGAATTGCTTCTATGTCCTCCCTCATCCGACCTGATAGGGATCCCAAACGCTCGAGCAGTACTCAAGAATAGGTCGTATTAGTGTTTTATAAGCGGTCTCCTTTACAGATGAACCACATCTTCCCAAAATTCTACCAATGAACAGTGACTGTGTCAAGCGCTACACTACTAATGGAGTATTCAAACATTACGGGATTCTTTTTCCTATTCATCTGCATTAATTTACATTTATCTATCTACTACACCATGAAACAGTGTATTGCTTTCGCATATGTTGTTTGCACTTAGTTTATAGATTCCACTTGTGTTTCCTTAGTGTCTGAAAAATGTGATGGTTTATGTGTTGCAACGACACGGAAAGAAGCCTGTGAACACTGGAAGCATTTTCGTTTTATTTTACTTTCACACTTACATTTTTCGTCATCCTTCCAATCAAAGACTTCCACAAAGCTATGAACCATTTCATGAGATAACGGTTTGTTCTTCTATAAAAGACAGAGCCACAGGTTACTTCAAAGTCGTAACACAGCACGTACGTGCCATATTAATTTAGATAAACCCACGCGTTGAGGAAATAAACAGTCACTGGTAGACGTAAACTTATTGTTTCATTCGATATATCGATAAAATTGATTTCCAACCACTGGTATCTCACCTCAAAACACTCAACTTGAAATTATCTACCGTCTGTATAATTTTGACCGAAAGGATTTGGGACGTCCTGCGTAGAACTGCCGTAAAGCTACACGAGCGCGCTCGGAAGCACACACACACACACACACACACACACACACACACACACACACACACACACACAAGCCAGATAAAAAAGTCACACATTTACCCCTAAATAATTTCGTTCTAAAGTTTGTTTATGTATTAGTTACAGAAGCACGGAGATGTAGAGTTAACGCTAATTGGAAAATCGTTAATGAGTTTGCACACTGTCTGAAACAAAATCTCTGAGATTTATATACTGCCTAGCAGTTGCTGCGAAATATCACAAGAGCTATGAAATAATTGTAGAGAAATAAATCTGTTGATGATATGTTACTCTAAAAACGTTAGATGTGTTATCTGTATTAGAATTCGTACATAAATTATAAACCCATACATTAAAAAACGTTAGAAAGTAGTTCTGCCGTGAGCCAACGGAGATTTCGTCTTTTTCACCCATATCTGTATCAGTGAAGTTTCACTGACGATGACGGAACGTGACCGAAACGTGTATGAGTGAAAAAGAAGAAAATCGTGTTCGCTCGATGGTGAATCCTTTTAAAAACCAAGTTATTTGAAGACGAACAAGGACAGAAGTCTAGCTTCAACATTAATGACATTAATGTGAACAAATTAAACTGAGGTGTTTGCATTTGTGCTTACTTTTAAAGAGAATCACGACTAAGCGTATTGGAACTAGTTTCTGATAAGTGGGCATAACCGGCAGTGCGTGGAATCTTGAGTCCTAGCAGGCATTAAAAAGAATCAGCGGCGCTGGAGCAGTGACTAATTATCCATGAGTCTCAATTCAGAGTGAGGGTAGGATTCTTACAGAAAGTATTTTTATGTGGTACAGTGAAGGTGGTTGATCCAATTCAGCCTGTTAAATCCTTCTTGGACTGTAACGTGATCACAGTGCGTAGTGAAATAACGTGTCCTGTACGGTGTCTACGTCAACAACGATCAATCAGGTGACAAAGAAATAATATTGCTTAATTCAATCAGTAACACAATTGTTTTAAAAAATCAATGTAAAACACGCTCTGTGTGCGTGTGTGTCTGTGTGACGGGGGGGGGGGTCTGCATGAAGGCTGCTTCGGTCAGCATTAACATCTGATCTGAGACGAATGGGCGTATGGCTGTGTCACAAAAACACTTTCCCACCCAGGCAAATAGTCTCGGTATTTTTGCGTCTTTGTACTACTTCAATTTGATTCAAATAAATACCTAAAACATTTTGAAATTTTATGCTTCCCTTCCCATTTCTCAGCAGTTCAACTTATTTCAGAGCCCGTTGCAATCTCCCTAACATGCATCTCCATTCGAAAATAAGCCAGAGGGACTTGCATCCGTAAGTGTGTCAACGAATAGTAACGAATAACAAAAAGTGACTTGTTGATGTTTTATTTAAGGCCTGATTTGTTAGTATGATCTGCGCCAAGATTCTGCTACCGGACCTGGAGACAAAATTTATGCTAAATTATGACCATCCATTACGTTGGGGACAGATACTGATACAGTGAGAAAGGAATAATAACATATAGCTTTAATTTCCCGTTAACGCTCATGCCGTTAGAAGAGGATGGAGGCCATGATGGCGGAAGCAATTTGGCGTAATGCTGTTGCCAGAAGCAAACCAATATTTGTCTGAATGTATACAGGGAAGCCCCAAAATGAAGCTCAGATGAGTATTTATATACTGTTAACACTCAATACAAAGCAAAGGTATAAACCCCGTGAGCCACTTCCCTCTGTTGATATAGCTCCTAAGGAAGGCTGCTGATAAAACATTTGTGAATTATCAGAACATCTTTTTTTCAGCACTCCATAATTCATTAAAATCGAAAGATGTGATCTGTTTGATAATTTCTGAGTACAAGACATTCCTTCAACTCCTGAATCTCTATTCTGTCACATCAGATACAATTGTAGAGCGACCATGCGTGTTGGCGCAAAGGATTCGCACTCGCGAGCAGTGGAGTTCAAATCCCTGTTCAGTCATGATTTAGGTTTACCAAGGTATGCCTAATTGCTTAAGAGGACATTCAGAATACTTACTATCAAAAGGAAACGACCGGTTTCCTTCCTAATCCTTCACCAAGTGTAAGCTTGTGATCCACTTCTACTCCCTTCCTATTAGACGGGATGTTAAATCCTGGTCTTCTATCCACTTCTTTCTGTAATGGCTAAGATATATCTAGTACGTCTAAAACCCAAGGCTTCGAACTGGTGGGCTGTTGGTATACAACGAGGTTGGATATGAAAGAGTCTCGTCCTGATTTTTTGCAGAACTTGCGACTGTGGCTGCCAAACTTAAGTTGCATGAGGCAAAAGACTGCCCCATATCTAGTGCAGTCTTCCCCGCTACTACTCGAATACTTACGGTCACATAGCATATTTGAACGACAAAATGGACACCTCCAGTTTGCTAGCTAAAATGTTGCTAGTGGAATTACGAGTATGAGTAGCCTAATTCTACGTGTACGTGTATGCTCTCTCCAAAACATTATGAAGTACATAACAGAGACTTCTTCGTACTGTACTGTGTTTTAGGATTTCTTGCCGTAATACTGTGGACTCATATTCGTAACGAAGGCGGTTCAGCTAAAACCCGACCATCCAGATTTAGGTTCTCCGTGATTTCCCTGAAACGCTTAAGGAAACTGCCACGATGGTTTCTTTGGTAAAGAACCCGACCGATTTCTTCTCTTTCCTTCACCAATCCGTGTATGTGCTCGGTCTTTAATGAGGTCGTCTTCGGTAGGTGGCTGACTCACACTCTTCCTTTTTCTGCCTTTAGGATTTCTTACAGTTTAATTCGCACGTTGAGTGTGACAAAAATAATTGTCTGATTTCTATACACTCGCCTTCAGGGCCTCCTGTAGTCTACTCCCTATCTAAATGTAATCTAGTCTTCGTCGTCAATACGCGAGTTATACATAGGGAACTGTAGTAAATCCCGAGGTGTCTTCCTTAACACTAGTTCTTGAAACTTTGTATCCAAGGTTTAGCGGAGTAAGTGAGCTATTTCAGAATTTCCGTAATGCTCCACAAGAAGTCAGTCAAAGCTTTTAGCATTCATGCTTCCCTCATTTACTTATTTTTTTAAATTTATTTATTGATTTATTTAACCAGGCAAGATTAAGTTCTCAGGCCAGTAGTGGGGAAGCGACAGTTTTGTCCCAGGGGCAAGGTATGTAGGCAGCTCGCACTACAATAACTGACCTACTGTCCCAGAAAACTGCCCAATGACGTTATGTAACATTACCAGCTTTAACCGACCATTCCTCCCTTCACCACCTTGATGTCACAATCCAAGATTGTGGACATAGTCCAATTTCCCTATGCATATACAACTGGAAATTTATAAAATGATGTTAAACTAAAAATAGTTCGGAATCCAAGATGGCAGACCTCAATGCAGCACTCTGACATCACAGGCCACTCATGCTAAGTATAAATAGGGTAACTCCAAGATGGGCAACTGTCCTATTGGGAGAAAATTCAGAAATCCAAAGTGGTCACTTGTCAAATCCTAGATTGCAGTTCTGACCACATTCTGCTGGGCAAGCAGTCCACGATAGCAGAAGGAGCGTAGATAATGGACCTCAGACCAGCCTATGTGGTTACTAGATCACTTGTGTTAAGTATAGAATTGAGGATAGCCACCTGTCAAATACAAATGGCAGACCTGGGCACACCCTGAATGGTGGCGGTTCCATGACAAAGGAAGTAGAGAACTCAAATAGCAAACCTAATCCACTTAGCAAACCTAATCCACTTGTTCAACTGTACTCTCATCCCCCAACTCCTCTGACATCACAAAGGAAGGAGATCAGTTGTGCTAAGCTTAGAATCATGTCCCAAGTTGGTGGGAAATTCAAAAAATCCAAGATGGCTGACATACTGCAGTTTCCTTAAGTTTAAATACAAAAACACCACTGGATTTCCCTAAGTTAGGTTCTCATATGTTTGAAATGGTGTCATACTAAACAGTTACTGTTGCTGGGATAGGCTGAAAATATTTCTTTATTTTTCAAACAATTACCACCTTAGCTCCAACCCACTTTGGAGTCTAGTGCCATCAGGTGGTAGCTGCCATTGTATCATTTATGTGAGTTGGCTACTCACATGAGACTCAGTAGATTACAACATGTTTACAGCACCCACATTCTGGTCTCGCTGACATATAGCTACCAATAGTTGCAACATCATGTTAGCTTTCACAAGAAAGCTGGTCATACCAACACAGGCCAAAATGATCATACTCGACTGTAGAGCAGCTTCACCTGGCCACTGCAGAGTGTTTGGCGTTGTACAACACAACACTAGTGGGACATTGCAATGCTAATTTTACCAATACAGGACTATTAATGTTATAACCTCATGTTAGTTACCTAAGCCAGTCAGCTGTACTTTTGTGGACCAGAATATTGTGGTAAAATTCAATTCCACAACGCTGTCAGGCTGATATCAATGAGGAAGCGTTAATGTTTTTCTTCTTGTAGAAAAGATACATGCAGTGCAGATGCATTTACCCATTGCATTCGGTAAAATTCTGCACAACATTGGAAGGCTGCTTTTAAGGAGGAAGTGTGAATGTGTGTCTTACAGCCGAAAAGGTATCTACCTACTGTTATGTGGTACAATTGGACCCAGCAGTGCTATCAGACTGCTGTTAATAAAGTGTAAATGTATCTCTTAGTGTACAGTGCAATTTTGACTGTACATGTGCACTGTGTGGTCTAGCAATCTCTATTCAACTATTTTCAATAATTATTTTGATGAATGTGATAGGATTAATGCAGAAATAAAAAGAGTGAGTAGCATTTAATAAATTAGGTTTATTTTTTCTCACAGATAAAAAATGGTCCTACATTTTCAAAAAAATACAAATATATATGTAAAAATATTACAAATGCAAAAGTAACTTTCCTACATTTTCACGGCTAAAATGCCAAACCGATTTTCATGAAATTCGCTGAGAAAAAACGTGAGCTAATTTAGAAAGTGAAAAGAAAAATTGATCCCTAAGAGGGTAATGTAGAGTATGGAACTTATTTTCTGCATCAGCGAACATAAACCATGTTAAAAATTTATTAAATTTTCTTTGTAATGTATACACTATGCAACATATATTTTCTTCAACAATATGATGCGTAGATGCATGCTCCTGCCCATGCCAGTCCCCAAGCACTGCTCAGTAGTGACAAATGACATGGTGCAACATCATGCATTGTGGGTATGGCGGCAAGTGGATGGGGTAGAAGGTGGATCACTTACCTGATTAGGCAGACACGTGATGACAGGGGTGAACGACAGCTGCAAAGATGTGTACAGGTGAACAGACACGTAACTGTTAAGCAACTGACCACCAGGATAAACCAGGGGAACCTCTTACAGTGCCTCCTAAATGACCGTTCAGTGTATCAGCACAGGTAATGTATCTATCCTTGTGGACCATGCCCACACCTACCTGAAATTTGTTTGTCCTCAGCACGGTGTCATCTGCCAGCATAGCCGGCCGAAGTGGCCGTGCGGTTCTAGGCGCTGCAGTCTGGAACCGCGAGACCGCTACAGTCGCAGGTTCGAATCCTGCCTCGGGCATGGATGTGTGTGATGTCCTTAGGATAGTTAGGTTTAACTAGTTCTAAGTTCTAGGGCATTAATGACCTCAGAAGTTGAGTCCCATAGTGCTCAGAACCATTTGAACCATTTTTTTCTGCCAGCATAACAGTGCGATGTGTCACACATCTCGCAATATATGTGCATGGTTTGAAGAGCACCAGGATACGTTTTCCTTACTCTCCTGGCAAAAAAACTCCCAGGATTTTAACCCCATCAAGAATCCGTAGGACCACCTCTACCAGGCTATTCACACCATGGATACTCAGCTGAGAAAGCTAGTGTTGCTGGCCGTGGCGTTGTTGTCAGCATGGCTTCATATCCCTGTTGGTACCTTTCAGAACTTCAGTGACTCTCTTCGCGCATGTCTAGCAGCAGTCTGTGCTGCGAAAGGTAGTTAATCAGGCTTAACAAGTGGTCACAATAATTGACTGGATAGTGTACAATAGCTTGCTTACTCACCATCACTCATTTCAACAAAACTACTGATATGCTAGCACAGCTGCTGTTACCAGATATTATACGATTTTATATGTATAGTTCAGTCACTTCACAAATCAGGTGAATGTTATCAGTGAGTAATATTTACAAAACACGTGTGCCACAAGTTGGTACAGTTTATATATGTTAACAGATGATACAGATCAACCATTTTACAGATCATGTAATAATATTTTTACAGATAACAAAATACAGACTAGTGAGTAATATTCAAAAAATATGCGATAATAGTTCATCAGTGTACAACATTTACAAAATTTAAGTCACACAGATTGGAACAATATTACAGTATACAATAATCACAAAATATAGCTCCTACAGCTTGGAAAAATTATTGTAACAGCACACTTTTATTAAGTCTGTCCTTGTATGCACAGCATGCAATTGGTCTACTTCACACACAAACACACAAACACACACACACACACACACACACACACACACACACACACACACACACACACACAGACCACCTGCATGCAAGCACACACACCTACATAGAATACACACTAGGATAAAATAGTTATACTGCTCCACATACACATATATATTGAACATATACATCCACTCTCTATCTTTCTATTACTCAAGTGAGTAGTGTGAGTATAATAGGGTTCCACTCCCATCTTCACAAGTGACCTGTTTATCGTCACATCATGACACTCTGATTTTAGCTGCAGCCCAGTATGTACCACATGTCCTCATTAGTGAAAACTGACTTGGCACACAATATGTGCAGAAGGACCATCATCTGTGCTGCCAAGACCGCCACACAGGCACAAAAACAAATGTTCACCTGTGAAAGCCATTGCAGCCGCATGCACTCCCTTAGCCACATTTCAGGGTGGCAAGTGTCTTTAATTGGTATGCATATATTTTTGAGTGGAGACCTATAAACTTCACAATCTGTGACCCATTTGCCTTGCCTTTCATCAAGCTAATAACCTTATTGTTTGCCAGAATTATGCCACAACCATTACCAGCATAAATCTCACATGCATCTTCAACATCAGGTTGGGGCTATTGTAGTACCAATGACAATCATGTATAAGCTAGCAGCAGCTTCTCAGTTCATTCGGTTTGGGGTGAAGAGCATTAGTTATGTAGCAACACAGCATTGGCATACTCAATGATTCAAGGTTCACTTGGGGACAGTATATCATTTGCCGATATCAGTAATACAGTCGGATATCATGACGCTAAATCCATATCAACTCGTTTCTGTATGGTAAGTCTAAGATCTTAAACGATCGATAAAATCCTGTCATAAAGTGTAGCATTGCGCTATGCTGCAAATTCACAGTTCCACCGAAACCAGGAGGAGTTACTCAAAATTCCATCATACTTACGTGGGGTGAAACAAATGGCATCTCAGTTGCTGCTTAGTGTGAGAAATCTGTGTTGAATAACATACAGGCTCGATTCTCTGAATTCCAAGAAAGAGATTCTGGGACAATTCTTAGCAGAATCCTGTATTTGGACATTCAGACACATGTATTAGGATCAATATGTGGGGGGGGGGGGGGGGGGTCTTCATGTATCCATCTCTCAAAGGATATAACTGACAGAGAAGGGTGTTATTTATCTCCAAAATTACGATGGCAATGCATGTCTTGTGTGTTTATTTCTGCACAGTTTAAAAGTAAATACCAAACGGATTTTATACGTGAGTCTTATAAATATGTTGCTAATCAATTCATCATGAAATCGATAAATTTATGAGGCAGAATTACCATACATCTAGCCCCGTTTATGGCCTGGATGGACGCAAGCCCAACAAACACAAAGTTGTTGGACCCTTTCATGTTTCCCGTTTCACTGGTCAGCACATCAGACATGCAGATTTGTTGTGAAACACCAAGAAGCAGGGTCAACACTACTGTTGGATCAAGAATACAGCCTGTCTTACTTCCTCCCAACTAAGTTCAGGTGACAGTCATGGCAAATTTATCCTAGTTTCCTGAATTCATTTTATACAAATGGATGATTGACAGAGATTCTGCTGGAGTGCTCTGCATAGGACCCAGTACCTGTAAAGATGCCTACAGAAGCGAAAAAGTCCTTGAAGTTTAAGAATTTTCTCCGTTAGGAACGAGTAACTTTTGTAATATATGCTGACTTCAAATGCCTTCTTGCTCCTGTAGTACCTTTTCAGAGTGGCCTAACTGCCTTACATACAACAATCAAGAATGACACACAGCATTCGCAGTGGTGTGGAAGGCTGATTGTTTATGTGACTCGAGTCATAATTATTTTAGATCATACATCATGGAAGATCCTGTGAGGTGGCTGCTCTCTGAATTTCATGCACTTTTAGAGGAAGTTATTGCGTCCAGAATGAATTTTTCGCTCTGCAGTGGACTGTGTAGTAATATGAAACCTCCTGGCAGATTAATATATTATGTCGGACCGTGACTCAAAATCGGAACCTTTGCCTAACATGGGCAAGTGCTGTACCGGCTAAGCTACACAATGAAGACTCATGACCCATCCTCACAGCTTTATTTCCGCCAATACCTCATCTCCTACCACCCAAACTCCAGAGAAGTTCTTCTGCCGAACTTTCAGAACCAGCACTTCTGGAAGAAAGGATACTGCGTAGACATGGCTTTGCTACAGCCTTGGTAAAGTTTCCAGAATGTATTTTTGACTCTGCAGCGGAGTGTGCACTGATATGTAACTTCCTGGCAGATTAAAACTGTGTGCCTCCTCTTGTAGGAGAGCTTCTGTGAATTTGGAAGGTAGGAGACGAGGTACTGGCGGAAGTAAAGCTGTGAGGATTGGTCATGAGTCGTGCTTGCGTAGCTCAGTTGGTGTGGCAAAAGTCAAGCTCCTAATTTCTGATCTGGGCCTGACACACAGTTTTAATCTGCCAGGAAGTGGCAAGCTGACATGGTTTACCACACCTACATTCCTATGACTAATGTACAGGAAGACCGACAATTGTGCAGTTATTCAGCTGACTGCTACAATTGTGGGCTGCCACTAGCTAATAAAGCTGGAAAACAACGTAGCGATCATTACAATTGTGCAGTTATTCAGCTGACTGCTACAATTGTGGGCTGCCACTAGCTAATAAAGCTGAAAAACAACGTAGCGATCATTGCCATTTAAATGGCGAATTCTTCTGTTCATCACACAGTTCACACAATCTGAATTATGAACTACCACAATATATATTCGTTTTCATTCAACATTTTAATAAGGATGTTGCTCATTTCCTTGTTGAGTATTTGGCTGATTTCGGTTTGTGCACTGATAAGGTTAACGTTATAGCTGAGAGCACAGAAAAATATACACTCCTGGAAATGGAAAAAAGAACACATTGACACCGGTGTGTCAGACCCACCATACTTGCTCCGGACACTGCGAGAGGGCTGTACAAGCAATGATCACACGCACGGCACAGCGGACACACCAGGAACCGCGGTGTTGGCCGTCGAATGGCGCCAGCTGCGCAGCATTTGTGCACCGCCGCCGTCAGTGTCAGCCAGTTTGCCGTGGCATACGGAGCTCCATCGCAGTCTTTAACACTGGTAGCATGCCGCGACAGCGTGGACGTGAACCGTATGTGCAGTTGACGGACTTTGAGCGAGGGCGTATAGTGGGCACGCGGGAGGCCGGGTGGACGTACCGCCGAATTGCTCAACACTTGGGGCGTGAGGTCTCCATAGTACATCGATGTTGTCGCCAGTGGTCGGCGGAAGGTGCACGTGCCCGTCGACCTGGGACCGGACCGCAGCGACGCACGGATGCACGCCAAGACCGTAGGATCCTACGCAGTGCCGTATGGGACCGCACCGCCACTTCCCAGCAAATTAGGGACACTGTTGCTCCTGGGGTATCGGCGAGGACCATTCGCAACCGTCTCCATGAAGCTGGGCTACGGTCCCGCACACCGTTAGGCCGTCTTCCGCTCACGCCCCAACATCGTGCAGCCCGCCTCCAGTGGTGTCGCGACAGGCGTGAATGGAGGGACGAATGGAGACGTGTCGTCTTCAGCGATGAGAGTCGCTTCTGCCTTGGTGCCAATGATGGTCGTATGCGTGTTTGGCGCCGTGCAGGTGAGCGCCACAATCAGGACTGCATACGACCGAGGCACACAGGGCCAACACCCGGCATCATGGTGTGGGGAGCGATCTCCTACACTGGCCGTACACCACTGGTGATCGTCGAGGGGACACTGAATAGTGCACGGTACATCCAAACCGTCATCGAACCCATCGTTCTACCATTCCTAGACCGGCAAGGGAACTTGCTGTTCCAACAGGACAATGCACGTCCACATGTATCCCGTGACACCCAACGTGCTCTAGAAGGTGTAAGTCAACTACCCTGGCCAGCAAGATCTCCGGATCTGTCCCCCATTGAGCATGTTTGGGACTGGATGAAGCGTTGTCTCACGCGGTCTGCACGTCCAGCACGAACGCTGGTCCAACTGAGGCGCCAGGTGGAAATGGCATGGCAAGCCGTTCCACAGGACTACATCCAGCATCTCTACGATCGTCTCCATGGGAGAATAGCAGCCTGCATTGCTGCGAAAGGTGGATATACACTGTACTAGTGCCGACATTGTGCATGCTCTGTTGCCTGTGTCTATGTGCCTGTGGTTCTGTCAGTGTGATCATGTGATGTATCTGACCCCAGGAATGTGTCAATAAAGTTTCCCCTTCCTGGGACAATGAATTCACGGTGTTCTTATTTCAATTTCCAGGAGTGTATTTCATTTTCCAAAATATTCGCCAAGAATATTATGTTGCGCTTCCTGGAATCACTGATATTCATGCAGGCACCATTTCAGAAAACTGCTGATACCATGCATCGGGGGTGTATGCATCTCTCTCGAGCTTCACCTCTCGATAGTGTCGAGTTTCATGTTGTAACGCAGAAAGGGGTCTTCCTAGACAGATTTTATGGAGAAATTCAGGGAAATCATGTTGCACAACACATCCACATTGTCTACTAAACCTACAGGCGATACCATAATGGATCCGGAATGTAAGCATGCAATGACTATTTGGCACGAGTTTAATGTCTCTAACTTAGGGTAGCATGCAAGACTTTATGGACACAGGTGTACATTTACTTGCAGAGATTTTTGAGTAATTCTGGGGTGCATGCGTGGGGACATACATGCCAGATCTTGCATTCAACTATACTTCGCCATGGCTTTTGTGACACACTATGCTCAAATAAACAAATGTCGAAACCTAATTTTGAGTGTGGGATTTGTGGGGGACTTTTCCAATTTGTCCAAAGGCATGGAGAGCAAATAACCCGCAAATGGCTAAAAAGTTCAATAAAATATCTGGCGATTCAAGTTATATCCTGCAGTTAGATGTTAACAGCTTATATGGGCATGTTGTGAAAAATCTGTAGCTACTGCACGATTTTGATGGATATCTTGTGTTGATATCACCAGAGAAAAAATAAAAATGTTCTGCAATGTGTTCATTTGAAAAAGATTTTTACAAATTAATGAATAATGGAATTTTCGGAAAAACCATGAAGAACGTTAGAAATTATCACCGTTTTTATTTAGTCAATTCTTGGGGGAGCTTTCTGTCGGAAGAAAGTTTGTGGTTAAGGTATTAATACAGTTCATGAAACCTGTTTATGTAGGTATGTGAATAGCGGACCTATGGAAACTCAACATGTATCAATTTCATTAGGAGCTTGCAAAAACTCATTTTGAAGACCCAAATTTACTTTATACAAACACAGAAAGCTTCATCAACAGGGGAAAGGTTGTGATCCATATGAAGCAATAAGGTTCCACCTCAAAGCATTCGATAAATCTGGATATGCAGGTGATAATTCTTGTGGCATAAAGCTGCCAAACGGTATGGTAATCAGCTTGATGAATATGAAGCAGATGGATTACAGGTTATGGAATTTGTAGCCTCTGCTCGAAAATGTACACATATCTTACAGAGACAGGCTAATGGTGTGTAGCATGTAGCTGCAATGGCTCTAACGGTTCAAAATCACTTGAAGCGCCAGTATGGAGGTTTTGGTGGTGGATATGGTCCTCTTTCTCCTCCTCCACATATGACGCACCAAGTCAGTTTTCAATCATGAGGACATACAGTACATATTACGATGTAAGAAAAATAGGCACGTTAAGATATAATTCTTGTGGCATAAAGGCACAAATAAGTGGGTTATATGTGATGATGGGATAACAGCCCGACCATACGTTATTCGCTTGAGTGATAAAGAGACAGAGTGGATGCATGTGTTGTACATATAGCGAAAATGTGTGTGTGTGTGTGTATGTGAAATAGTAAAAGTATTTTATTATACTCTGTACATAAATGCATATACAAAGTGATTCAGCTGCCCCTACACACATGTGTGTGTGTGTGTGTGTGTGTGTGTGTGTGTGTGTGTGTGTGTGTGTGTGTAACATCTTCGTTGCATGCTCACTTCATTAACAGCAGTCTCATAGTGTTGTTGGATCCAGTTTTTTTACCGCAGACAGTGTATATGCATTACATACATCATTTTCTACAATGAGAGACGCTTTTACATGTCCCCATTAACTTCAGCTTCCCTCCTTATCAATCTGAAAGCGTTGCAGAGTTAAATTTTGCTGCAACATTCTGGGCTGCATTGGTATGGATAACTGACTCCAAAAAACTAGGATGACGTTGCCTTGTATCAGCAAGATCAGGATGTCTGCACCCCACTAGTGGTGTATTGTATGATGTCACCGAATCCTCAGCATCTGGGTGAAGCTGTGCTGCAGTCATGCACAATCATCCATCTGCATTGGTGTGCTGCGCGGAGTGACCGCACGGTTTGAGGCGCCATGTAACGGATTGCGCGGCCCCTCCCACCGGAGTTCGAGTCCTCCCTCTGGCATTGGTGTGTGTGCTGCTGTTAGCATAAGTTAGTTAAGTAGTGTGTAAGTCTAGGGACTGATGATCTGAGCAGTTTGGTCCCTTAGGAATTCACACATATTATATTTTTTTTTTTTTTTTGGATTGGTGTGACAGGCTCATCTGTGACAGCTAGCATGACATTACAACTATGAAAAGTTTCTAGACGCTTCAGGGGAATCCTGTAAGGCACTGAAAGCTTACACAAACAAAGCTATCGAAATGAGGTAACGCCTACGCTGGGTTACGGTAGCCTACGGTAGTTTTACAACTCTATGCATATGGTAGTCGCGTAACTTCTCTCGTCATAACTTATCTGGCCGTAACCACCCTAACTGGGCACATAAAGCACTGACAGTCACATCAATGAATGTTGTAGATGTAATGCACAAAGCAAAGGTCAGCTCTAAGCGTTTAGTGTTTCCACAACTTGCGCCATACTAAATTACGCAAGCTCGTTTATCTGGGCTAGGCGGGATCAGATGAAATCCGGATTGCCAAAAATTCGGATAATCCGCAAATTTTGTACTAAATGTAAAAACTCTGATGTGTATATTACGATACGCAAACCTTTTAGTTTGGCCCTAACAAGAAAGACTTTTTTTGCACTTAATCTGTTGAGTTAAAGTAAAGCACCCAAATATGGCCCCTTTTCCATCATTACTTGCAAATTCATTAAAATTCTGCAGGAAAGTAAAGTGTATGCTTGATAACACACCCAAGTATGTTTACTATATGTGAAGCTTAACTTCCGTAAGACTTTAGTGAAGAATGTCAAAAGTAGTGGTCATACAAAAAATTGGCATTCCTTTATGTATGAGTTGGTAATAATATCGCTCAGCACATACAACTTGCAAAAATTTATGAATACTAGAAAACAGAAGAGTATTAACATCTACATTTCAAAGAAAGTATGCAAATAAATGTAGTTTTATGTGAAATTCGTACATTGCATTTTATGTGACTCCACAAAAAGCATTATATGCACTGGATCCGTGTTTGTCCTTTGTTGTCCTGCAAATACAGTTTATCGCACATCGCGCATTTTGAATCTTCGCTGTGGTCAGTTTCGTCGCCGGCTTCTACGTTACAGCATTTGAATCGAAATCATCTTTAGCATCAGAATCTTCAGAAGATTCAGAGCCACAAACTTTTCTTTTCCCCCTTCGGTTTTCAAAACTGTCTTCTTTCTTGCATGTGATCCCTCCTTATTTCTTCCGACGGAACTACCAATATAATTTTTGTGAGGTGACACTGTGATACTGTTAGTTGACAGTCGTCATGTGAAAATGCTTGATTCGATGGCAGCCACAGATAGAATTTCCTGAGGTGATATGCATTGATATCAACCTCGGTCAGGCTTAATAACGTCAATGTTGTGGGTGTGCGTCTCTTGGCAGTCTGAAATGCAGAGCACTGGATGGTTTGACAATGTTGATGGAGTGCTAGTACTATTTCGTGAACAAGTACAGCTGTATCCACCCAGAAGGATGAGCTGTTGCAATTGTACCTGGAGCAGTTTCGTTGAGTAATTCAACCTTGATGTTCTAGTATGGTTAAATAATCGTGAGTGGAATAAATTGTCCAGATGCGGACATGCACGTTACAAGGGTCGTAAGAGAAACACATTCATCAGAAGACAAGCGATGAACTTGACACTTGCCTTTTGCAGCATCAACTATTCTGCATTTATACTAAACTATCGTCAAGCCTATTTCATGAAACTTAGTTTATTTCCATAGTATTGTGTTTTATTTTCTAGATTTCCGCTTTTAGAATCGCAAAAAAAATCTTCCACTTCCTTTGAAAATCCCTGTATTCTAGCTTTAGAAAGCATCTGTAGTGTTCTAAAGGGGATATCAGGATGATGTCTCATGAGCGATTGCAACCATTTCTTGCCTGCCGGTCCTTGTTGAGACTTGAAAGGACGCCCATTATTATTTCTGATGGCTAGCTGAAAAGCCATACATTTGACTTCATTGGCATGTAAACCATAGTATTTCTTCTGCGTTGCCTTACAGTACTCATCGAACTGAGCCTCTATCTTGGGAGGTAAAATGGTTTTGCTACGTACTGCAGGTTTCAAAACATCTGCAGGCTGCGCCTCTTCAAATGAGCCCTCAGTGTTGTTCTCGGTGTCCCATAATCACGTACCGCTTGTTTAACAGGCGTATGTTTCTCTTGGCCAGCCTTAATCGCACTGACCATAGCATTTTCATCCCAGGTTCGTATTTTTAACATCTGAAATGAGAAGAGCAACTACTTGAAGATATTTAACCAGATATGGCCCTAGGCTACAATTAGATCTATGTGGGGGCCATATTAGGATAGTCGGCCAGAGTGGCCGAGCGGTACTAGGCGCTACAGTCTGGAACCGCGCGACCGCTACGGTCGCAGGTTCGCACCCTGCCTCGGGCATGGGTGTGTGTGATGTCCTTAGGTTAGTTAGGTTTAAGTTGTTCTAAGTTCTAGGGGACTGATGACTTCAGAAGTTAAGTCCCATAGTGCACAGTGCTATTTTTGAGCCATATCAGGATAACGGCCTGCATTGCAAAAGGCAAAGCTACAGTTGATGTGAAATATATTCAACAAATCCAAAATAAAGGAAAGAATGCGGACTTTCTATTATTAAAAAAGCTGGATTTCTAGTACTTATATTTCACAGTGGAACTCATTCTGTAACTGCAATATACCAAATCTCTTCACCTATGCTCTGAAAAAGAAAAGTCTAGATTCAGGAATGTTACAGAGACAGCTTCCTGTTTCACACACAATACGTGACTCACCAGCGCCCTCTGAAGAAGCTCTTGCGAATACCGCATGAGTGCGCCACTTGCCGGAGAGTTTAGGTAGGATGGCTGTATTTGAGTACTTCAGCTCACTGTAGTCTACCCACGTGTACTTACTGAAATAGTGTGTTAAATTTCTTTTGGGTGGCATTTGATAGCAGCGCTATCGCATAGATGTTTAACTAATATCAGTTCGGCCCTATTTGTTTCCAGCTGACGTTCTAGACGAACATTTAGTTTTTCCAGATGGGCTGTTGTCTCTGCATGGGGCAGTATTTCTTCTCCTGAAACGCCAGTTCTGTTGTCCACTTCACCATCAATGTCGTTCTCCCTAGTACAGCGGGCGGTCGTACAAACTCCGTCACCGGTCACCATGCCGTAACTAGAATCACTGTCATACAGCAATGGGGTATCTGTATCACCATCGTCTACATCCGAACTACCAGGAAGGTTTGCAGACATTGCAGGGAAAGAGGTGTTGCGAATATCACGAACTTCTGTGCTAGATCGTAATTTTTTTCCATTTTTCGACGCTCCTTAGTAGTACGCGTTTCTCTCCTTTTATTTATGACACATCTTCGGTGGCCTATAATTCATGTGTCTTATTATACATATAATAAATGTATTATGTAGAAGTTACAATAAGTTTATAAAAAGAAACATATATTACTGGATAGGTGAAGATGCTTCACAAGTAAATGAAGCGAAAAACGTATGGCAGAAACAGGCTGCCTTTCGTCAACGTCAGAACATACTCCATGTGCTGTAATCAGAAATAGCAGGCAATACTGCTTTCCATGACTTTAGGATCGATAGCTCAGTAACGTATATCAATAAGATGCAACATTTCATTACAGAAATCACACCAACTTTCCCTTCTTCTTCATTTAATTTCCCCAGAAGCTGCCTTTTGTATAGACATTTGATGTCCTCCGAGGAAATGACTCCTTCAGATCCTTTTTTGAAGTTTGCTGCAGCTGCCGCATCCCCCGGGTCCCATGAACAAATAAAGCGAGTTGGGTCTCACACGTTCGCTGTTTACGGAATCCATGTTGATTCCTATAGAGTAGAGACATGTTCTAAAATACTAGAACAGATCGATGTCAGAGTTATGGGCCTATAGTTATGCGCATCTGCTCGACGACCCTTCTTGAAAACTGGTACTACCTGTGCTCTTTTTCAATCATTTGCAACCTTCCGTTCCTCTAGAGACTTGCGGTATACGGCTGTTAGAAGGGGGGCAAGTTCTTTCGCGTACTCTGTGTAGAATCGAATTGGTATCCCGTCAGGTCCAGTGGGCTTTCCTCTGTTGAGTGATTTTAGTTGCTTTTCTATTCCTTGGACACTTATTTCGATGTCAGCCATTTTTTCGTTCGTGCGAGGATTTAGAGAAGGAGCTGCAGTGCGGTCTTCCTCTATGAAACAGCTTTGGAAAAAGGTGTTTAGTATTTCAGCTTTATGCGTGTCATCCTCTGTTTCAATGCCATCATCATCCCGGAGTGTCTGGATATGCTGTTTCGAGCCACTTACTGATTTAACGTAAGACCAGAACTTCCTAGGATTTTCTGTCAAGTCGGTACATAGAATTTTACTTTCGAATTCACTGAACGCTTCACGCTTAGCCATCCTTACGCTAACTTTGACATCGTTTAGCTTCTGCTTGTCTGAGAGGTTTTGGCTGCGTTTAAATTTGCAGTGAAGCTCTCTTTGCTTTCGCAGTAGTTTCCTAACTTTGCTTTGAACCACGGTGGGTTTTTCCCGTCCCTCACAGTTTTACTAGGCACGTACCTGTCTAAAACGCATTTACGATTGCCTTGAACTTTTCCCATAAACACTCAACATTGTCAGTGTCGGGCCAGAAATTTTCGTTTTGATCTGTTAGGTAGTCCGAAGTCTGCCTCTTATTACTCTTGCTAAACAGATAAACCTTCCTCCCTTTTTTTATATTCCTATTTTCTTCCATATTCAGGGATGTTGCAAACGGCCTTATGATCACTGATTCCTGTTCTGCGCTTACAAAGTCGAAAAGTTCGGGTCTGTTTGTTATCAGTAGGTCCAAGATGTTATCTCCACGAGTCGGTTCTCTGTTTAACTGCTCGAGGTAATTTTCGGATGTGCACTCAGTATAATGTCATTCGATGCTCTGTCCCTACCACCCGTCCTAAACATGTGAGTGTTCCAGTCTGTATCTGGTAAATTGAAATCTCCACATAAGACTATAACATGCTGAGGAGATTTATGTGAAATGTATACCAGATTTTCTCTCAGTTGTTCTGCCACTAATGCTGCTGAGTCGGGAGGTCGGTAAAAGGAGCCAATTATTAACCTAGCTCGGTTGTTGAGTATAATCTCCACCGATAATCATTCACAGGAACTATCCACCTCTATTTCACTACAGGATAAACTACTACTAACAGCGACAAACACACCACCACCGGCTGCATGCAATCTATCCTTTCTAAACACCATCTGTGCCTTTGTAAAAATTTCGGCAGAATTTATCTCTGGCTTCAGCCAGCTTTCCGTACCTATAACGATTTCAGCTTCGGTGCTTTCTATCAGCGCTTGAAGTTCCGGTATTCTACCAACGCAACTTCGACAGTGTACAATTACAATACCGATTGCTGCTTGGTCCCCGCATGTCCTGACTTTGCCCTGCACGCTTTGAGGCTGTTGCCCTTTCTGTACTTGCCCGAGGCCATCTAACCTAAAAATCCGCCCAGTCCACGTCACACAACCCCTGCTACCCGTGTAGCCGCCTGCTGTGTGTAGTGGACTCCTAACCTATCCAGCGGAACCCGAAACCACACCACCCTATGGCGCAAGTCGAGGAATCTGCAGCCCAAACGGTTTCAGAACCGTTTCAGCCTCTGATTCAGACCCTCCACTCTTCTCTGTACCAAAGGTCCGCAGTCAGTCCCGTCGACGATGCTGCAGATGGTGAGCTCTGCTTTCATCCCACTAGCGAGACTGGCAGTCTTCACGAAATAAGATAGCCGTCGGAAGCCAGAGAGGATTTCCTCCGATCCATAGCGACACACATCATTGGTGCCAACATGTGCGACCACCTGCAGATGGGTGCACCCTGTACCCTTCATGGCATCCGGAAGGACCCTTTACACATCTGGAATGACTCCCCCCAGTATGCACACGGAGTGAATATTGGTTTTCTTCCCCTCCCTTGCAGCCATATCCGTAAGGGGCCTTATTACGCGCCTGACGTTGGAGCTCCCAACTACCAGTAAGCCCACCCTCTGCGACCGTCCGGATCTTGCAGACTGAGGGACAACCTCTGGAACAGGACAAGCAGCCATGTCCGGCCGACGATCAGTATCAGCCGGAGACAGAGCCTGAAACCAGTTCGTCAGAAAAAACTGGAGAGGCCTTCCGTTCAGCCCTCCGGAATTTCTTTCGCCCCCTGCCACACATCGAGACGACTTCCCACTCTACCACGGGTGAGGGGTCAGCCTCAATGTGGGCAGTATTCCGGGCAGCCACAGCCGTAGTCCGATTGGGGGATGCGTGGGACGAGCTGGCCCGTCCGGACCCCCACAGTGATGCCCATTGGCAACAACCTCAAGCTGTGTGACCAAAGCCAACACTGCCCGAAGCTGGGAGCGAAGGGATGCCAACTCAGCCTACATCCGAACACAGCAGTCGCAGTCCCTATCCTTGCTAAATACTGTTGTGCAAAGAACGTCTGAACTAATCTACCGAGAGCACAAACAATTCGACACAAAATTTAAACGGTTATTAAAATACAAGACTGCCTAGCAAATGCAGTAATGCTGCTACTTGCGCACTGCTGACACACTGCTCGGCGGCAGAAGGCTAACTGTACTGTCAGTGACGTACAAAGACCGTTAGAAAGAAATAAACAAATGACAGACGACTACGCGACTTTACACGTCACAGATATCAATATGCAAATCTGCCCCTGCTAATTACGAAACTACACAATGATTTGACGAATTTAACTAAACAAATTTTGAACTTGACCACTACACTTATATGAACGCTAAATAAGCCACTTGCTGCTACATGCGCACTGCTGACACACTGCTCGGCGGCAGAAAGCTATCTGTCTTTAGTTATCATTTTAGGCAGAACTCTTCAAATTCTTTTCAGTTCTTCTTCCACTCTGACACGGTTGATGTCCCTGCATCAGTTCCTGCAGCTATATTTTTTAGCAGTTCTGATACGTCTATTCTGTTAAGTGCTTGTCCGTCGAAACAACCACTCTTTCTCGCTTCGAAACCATTCCACTCAGGCACGGTCAGACACAGGAGGAAAAGAACAATGCCGGCACAACTTCAACTTAAGGAATATATCCACACTGACTGTGGTAACGGTACCTGGAAGCGTCGGACCGGCTATCTCTGAGTCGCCTACTGTGCCATCATAACAATTGTACATGCACCGTACTGTACCAGTTGTATACCACACATTTTCACGTTAGAAGAAAAACCAAAAGGAAACAAAAATGAATGAAGCCGGATTAATGAGGTCCGCATAAACGAGCTTATTGTGTACATCACACTAAAAGAGATTCGGCAGAATGAATGGTTGTTCGAGTTTACGCTTCACAACCTGTGGCAATATTTTGCGAGACATTTTGAGGGCTTAGGGATAAGGTAATGTCTTCCAGCACATGGCGACAGTATTGTCCAGTTGAGATGCTTATCCAAAGCTACATCAAAGTTCTTCACCGCTTTATGGTATGGTATTGGAATACCGTCGAGTAAAATAGGAAGCGTCTGTTTGAGGCACTCTGAACTTATTAATTTTTGATGAATACTGAGATTACTTGTGCTTTTTTGCATTTACGAGTACTTTAAGTCTTAGGTTTTGCATCTATTTTACCACTGAGGACAGATCATAATTCCTCTTGAAGACTGGAGTATTGATATCTCGAGGTCTGGCACTCAGGTAAAGCTAGAGATCGTCCGCATGGAAACTGTATTTACAGAAGGACGTAATGGACGTGATACCTCTAACATTAAAGCAGTACAAAAGTGGCCCTAAGACTGTCCCCTGTAACACTCCTGAGGGAACGCGCATCCAGTGCCACTTTTCATTACCATAGACAACACACTGCTGCCTGTTTTCAAGCAGCTTCCTGACCCCCTCAGCGCACTATCTGAAAAATTTAGCCGTCGCGCTTTTCTGATCAGCATCAAAAGTCTCGTTGAAGTTTAGTAAAGACAATATTGTGACCAAACGGTTGTCCACGGCATATTTAAGCTCATCGTTTAGTTTAATTAGTGCAGTGTTTATGCTATGTTGTTTACGAAACTTAGACTGATATTTGTTACATACGCTGAACTCGCGTTAGTGTTTAGTAATTTAGTAGTGAAGAATATATTCCAGAGCCTTCGATGCAGCAGGTAATATGCTGATTGGTTGGTAATCACAAGGCGATTGCAGGTTTTAGACCTTAGGTGTAGGTCGGACTATGCTTCTTTTCTCTGAAATGGGATTTGTTCCATTCACGGGAGAAAAATTAAATATGACTGTTAGTACAGATACTACGCTATCGAAAATACTCTTGATCATGGTTATGCTGGTACCGTCAGTACCTATCGATTCAGAATAGATTTTCATTACATGTGTGTGTTTTAGGATGAAAATGTCATGGTTAGTTATGTGGCCTGTGGATTCTTGGGAGCAATAGTTTTTTATTGCATGAGGTGTCACTAGACTTATAACTACCATAGGCTACCGTAAGCTAGCCGGCCGCGGTGACCGAGCGGTTATAGTCGCTTCAGTCCGGAACCGCGCGACTGCTACGGTCGCAGGTTCGAATCCTGCCCCGGGCATGGATGTGTGTGATGTCCTTAAGTTAGTTACGTTTAAGTAGTTCTAAGTTCTAGGGGACTGATGACCTCAGATGTTAAGTCCCATAGTGCTCAGAGCCATTTGAGCCTACCGTAAGCTATCGTGAGTAAGCGCAGACCACGGTAGTTTTCCTGGTAACTTTGGTCAGTGAAGGTCGTACCCGTATTGCCCGAAGATTAGATGTGTTGCATATCTATTGGGCGTTACCTCATAATGATCTCTTTCTTCGTGTATGCGATCTGTGTCTTACCAGATTCCCCTCAAAAACGGTAGCAATAAACTGTCTAGCAACTGAGTGAGGCTCTGTAAAGGGCTGGGTAACCTATAGAACATTTTTGTAAACGTAGTTACCTTCCTGTCTTTACTTAAAAGTGAACAATATTTACAGCAAAATTGAAATTGTCAAACAAATGGTTCAAATGGCTCTGAGCACTATGGGACTTAACATCTGAGGTCATCAGTCTCCTAGAACTTAGAACTACTTAAACCTAACTAACCTAAGGACATCACACACACCCACGCCCGAGGCAAGATTCGAACCTGCGACCGTAGCGGTCGCGCGGTTCCAGACTGAAGCGCCTAGAACCGATCGGCTACACCGGCCGGCAAATTGTCAAACAAGTTTTATTAGAAAATTGTTGATCTGTAACGTGAAACAGAGGGATACTTAACAGGAAAAAAAAAATTATCACGTAGCGTAAGAAACTGCAATTTTTTCAACAGAAAGGTCAAATTTTTAAAAAAAAGTATAACAAAAATTTATGAAACATTCTTCATCTAACTTCTTTAAAACATGTTTCTGTTATTCATAAACAACTTTCGCATTTATCAATAATAACAGGAAACTCTTGTCTTCGATCATGCGGAAGAATGTTCTGTTGAGTACAAAATAACAACAATAATTACAATTTTTTTATGTTTGCGCATGTAAACGGTACTTGCATCAAAGTAATTGCTTTGGTTACATAAAAGCATAGAAGTTACATGATAAACTAATTTTTATTACTTGTAAAATTTAATTTATATTCTGTAAGGCTATAAAATAAACATTGGGCTAACAATGTATGAGGTTCGGTTCTAATTATGTGCAATTTTAAAAGAGAGAGAGAAAGGAAAGTTATTGGCTCCTAGTTTCTCTCTTAAACATTCATTTATGTTTCTATCCCTGCGAGTGCTACCAGTACCACCGATAATCCTATCATTTACATAGTGTAGCAAAACTATGGAACCGTAATTTTGATAAACTCTAGGGTTCCCTAATGCTGAGAGAAATTCATTCAGCTCATCAACTGAAACCTTAAAAGCAGCTCCTGATCCTTTGCATGCTTTCAGTATCCCCTGTTGCTCCCGTCTCGGGGCGCAAGATCAGGTGAATTAGACGCCTGCGGAATGACTTCCCAACCCAACACCTGTATAGTGTTTTTTGTCAGCTTAGCAGTAGTCTTCACGTAGTCTTCCTGGACGTTGTTGACGGATTACATCTGCAAGACGTCTCAGTTGCTGACAACAAAACTCAGTAGTGATGGTCACGCATCGGGTAAGCAAAAAAAAAAAAAAAAAAAGGTTCAAATGGCTCTGAGCACTATGGGACTTCACATCTGAGGTCATCAGTCCCCTAGAACTTAGAACTATTTAAACCTAACTAACCTAAAGACATCACACACATCCATGCCCGAGGCAGGATTCGAACCTGCGACCGTAGCGGTCTCGCGGTTCCAGACTGACGCGCCTAGAACCGCTTGGCCACACCGGCCGGCATTGGGTAAGCAATTCGTAGTACCTACACCACACGGCCGCTATTAAACCAGATGCATAACATTAACTTTTCTGGATGCGCGCAGGTCTTTGTACAACATTTCTCGTCACTAGTAACAATACAGGATAGGAATGGTTGGTGTTCTTCACGATTCATTTGATTAGAGCAAGCAAAGATGCACATATGGCCTCCTGCTAATTTTTGTGATTTTGGTTTCGAATGCGGTACCCATACACTCAATTTTTGAACCTTCCGAATTGCAAGCAAATGTCACACGATGTTCAATGATCACAGTGCATCAAATCTGTGAGTTGTTGATTACACTGGTGTGTATCATTGTGGATTAGAGCGTTTATACTATCTTCTTCAGACCCTGAAGGTCTTCCTGCACACGGAGAGTCACTAGTGTCAAAACGATCCTCCTTATAAACGAAAAAACCGTTTTATTTTCGCGCTCTATTCAATGTCTGTATCCCAATACACGGCGCAGGTGTTTCTGGCTGCCTCCGCTGTTGTCATCCCTCTATTTACTTTTTCGTAAATGTTCCGATTTCTCCACTTGACACTCGCCCATTTTCTAGCGTCCATAGCTCTACTAACTATCTCCAAATGACAAAATGACAGTATGTTAACTCAAACAGGAACAGTAAGCTACAAATAAGAAAGAAAATCGATAAATAAATCTATAAACACGTGAATACCAACATGCAGAACACAAACGCTACGAACTTAATGCATCAAAGTAACAGATTTATGAGCGTCCTACGGCCTCTGCCGCATCCCGTACCTCAGCCTCCATAATATCCTGTTTTTTGTGTCTTCAACAGTAAAGCTTATGTTATTACAAGTCTGCATTACTGCAGTATTGTTACGATATACCAATATCAAATAGAGCTGACTTTTTCCGCGCTTCAACTTGTAGATCTCCAGCCAGTTCGATTTCTTGCCACAAGATGGCAGCACTGCATGCGCTACTCACCCTGGTACCTATGACGGACGCCAGATGTCACAGCATGACATATACAACTTGAATGTAAACTGACTGCGACAAAATGTACTGTTGGCTAGCGTGCTAAGGAAATACAGCAGGCATTCAATTTTTGATGACTTCTGACACAGCGACACTACTAGTGCATCTGTTGATATTAGGTAATGTCAATGTCTGAAAAACGGCAGAAATAGTGAAATATGTTACACATATTGTGGAAATAACAGGGACCTGTCACTTAGAATGTCAAGCGTTGCCTTTAAGCACATAGAAACAATGAGATAGAAACCTGGTTCGCTAAGACATCCCGAAACACTGAATTAGTATTCATCAACTACAGGTGTTACGCAAGAATGATTTGAATAACCTATTATATGAATTGCTAACATTACAGTTTCACGACTACTTAGCCATACTAATATTGCAATTTATGTACAAAACGCTAAGGCTAAGAAGAATAGGAAGGACACATTTTATTCAGTCTCATCCTACGACGCAGCTCAGTTACAGAAGATTAACGACAACAGTGCCGACGATGACAGGAACAAGAAAAATTTTGATATTGTATGCAGAATCGGATGACTTTCGAAGTGGGAACTGAAGATATGCAGAGGTTTTGTTAGTACGATTTTGATATTTGAAGGACAGACGTTAAGAGAAAAAAATGCACTTGATCTTTCCACTAGTAACTTTATGATATGTTATTCTGAACAGGCTGTTTAATCATAAATGTGTTAGCACGAAGAAGTTTTCGTACACAGCTGAGAACACTGGTTTTGTAGAGTCGTGAGCAACAGTTTTCACAGCTTTCACTTTCTGCTAAGTTTGTTTTCTTAGTCAGAAGCGATTGGTTGGGTGATCACCTTTCGCTTTACATGTTGAGTACTTCTTTCTTCTGATCTTTCTCAGCACAGCAGTAGGTAACGTTGCAACACTAGCCAACACGGATTCAAAAAATACTGTTCTTGTAAAACATACCCAGGAGACGTGAAACTGATTCCATATTTTTAGATTTGCGGAAGACTCTTGACACCGTTCCTCACAAGCGATTTATAATAAAATTCCATGCCTATGGACTATCGTCTCAGTTGTGCGATTGGACTGGTTATTTCCAGTCAGAACGGAAAGTCATGGAGTAAAACAGAAGTAATACCCGACGTTCCTCGAGGAAGTGGTGTAGGCCCACGGCTATTCCTGATCTACATAAACGATTTGGGAGATAATCTGAACAGTTCTCTTAGGTTGTTTGCAGATGATACTGTCATTTACCGTCTTATAAAGTCATCAGATGATCAAAACTAATTGGAAAATTAGACAAGATATCTGTACGGCGCAAAAAGTGGCAACTGACTCTGAACAGCGAAAAGTGTGAAGTCATCCACATGATTACAGTTACGAATAACTTAAATTGGAACGATCACATAGATAATGGTGCAAAAGCAAACCAAAGACTGCGCTTTATTGTCAGAACACTTAGAAAATGTAACAGGTCTACTAAAAAGACTGCTTACACTAAGATTGTCCGCCCTCTGGAGTATTGCTGTGCGGTGTACGATCCGCATCAGATAGGATTCACGGAGAACATCAAAGAAGTTCAAAGAAGGGCAGCTCGTTTCGCCTTATCGTGAAATGGGGGAAAAAGTGCCACGGATTTGACGCACGAGTTGGAGTGACAGTCATTAAAAGAAAGTCTTTTTGCGACAAGCCCTTCTCATGAAATTTCGATTACCCATTCTCGCTTCAGAGTATAAAATATATTGTTGGCACCCAACTATATAGGGGGAAATGGTATCACAATAAAATAAGAGAAAACAAAGCTCGCACAGCAAGATTTAAGTGTTCATTTTTCCCGCTAGCTGTTAGAGAGTATAATGGTAGAGAAGTAGCTTGAATGTGATTCGATGAACCCTCTGCCAGGCAGAACTGTAGAATAATCATGTAGATATAAACGTAGATGTACTGGACAGTCGCTTCGGTAAACAACAAAGAATCAACCCACCCCCACAGAAAAAAAGTGTGACGGCGGGAGGATGGGAGGGGGTACGTTTGTGTCACGTGCTGTACTGTGTTACTGCCTTGATGCTAGGCTACAGATTTTGAGTACGAGATAGTGACATGAGAAATATGAAACTTCGGCATTTTGTGTGCACGTTTCTCCGCAACTTGCGTAAATTTCATGAACGACATCCTGTTTATGAAGAAACGCCTCTCAGCTTTATTAAAACAGATAACGTTAAAAGTATCCGACAGATATGTTCGTAAAACAGAAAAACATAGGTTATAGCTTATTTATACATTTCTGTTGTACTCTTCAGTCCGAAGACTAGGTTGATGCTACTCTTTACTCTGCGAACCTCTTCATCCCTGAAAAACTACGGGAACCTCCATGCTTCTGAATCTACTTACTGTATTCATCCCTTGGTCTTCCGAGATGATTTTTAACCCCCACACGTGCCTCCAGTACTAAATTGGTGATCCCTTGATGTCTCAGAATGTGTCCTATCAAGCGAGCTCTTCTTTTGGTCGAGTGATGCCACAAATCTCTTGTCTCTCCAGTTCTATTGAGTACTTCCTCATTAATTACATGATCGGCCCATCTCATCTTCAACATTCTTCTGTAGCACCACATTTGGAAAGCTTCTATTCTCTTTTTTTCTGAACTGTTTGTCGTCCACGTTTCACTTCCGTACATGGTTACACTCCAGACACATACCTTCAGAATTCCTAACAGTTAAACTTACATTCAACATTAACAAATTTCTCTTCTTCAGAAATGCTTTTCTGGTTTTTACCAGTCTACATTTTATATCATTTCTAATTTGGCCATCATTAGTTATTTTACTGCCTAAATAGCAAAACTCATCTACTGCTCTGAGTGTCTCGTTTTCTAATCTAAATCCCGTAGCATTACCTGTTTAATTCGACTACATTCTGTTAGCCTTGTTTTTCTTTTGTTGATCTTCATCTTATATCCTCAAGACACTGTCCATTCCGTTGAACTGCGCTTTCAAGTCCGATGTTCTCTCTGACAGAATTACAATGTCATAGGCAAACCTCAAAGTTTTTAGTTCTTCTACCTGAACTTTAATTCCTACTCCAAAATTTTCTTTGGTTTCCTTTAGTGCTTGTTCAGTATACAGATTGAATAACATCGACGAGAGGCTACAACCATGTCTCACTCCCTTTCCAACCACTGCCTCCCCTTCATGCCTCTCGACCCTTGTAACTGCCCTCTGCTTTCTGTACAAGTTATAAATAGCTTTTCGGGCCCTGTAATTTACTCCTCCTACCTTCAAAATTTCAAAGGGTGCATTCCAGTCATCACTGTATAGAGCTTTCTCTAAGCCTGTAAATGATATAAACGTAGGTTTGCCTTTCCTTAACCTATCTTCTCTGAGAAGACGTAGGGTCAGTATTGCCTCGCGTGTTCCTGCATTTCTGCGGAATACAAGTTTTTCCATTCTCCTGTAAAGAATTCATGTTAGTATTTTGCAACCATGATTTATTAAACTGATAGTTCAGTAATTTTCTCACCTGTCGGCAACTGTTTTCTTCGCAATTGCTTTCTTTGGAATTGCAGTTATTACATTCTTCTTGAAGTCTGAGGGTATTTCGCCTGTCTCATACATCTTGCTCACCAGATGGTAGAGTTTTGTCATGGCTGTCTCTCCCAAGGCTATCAGTAGTCCTGACGGAATGCCGTCTGCTCCCAGGGCCTTGTTGCGGTTTATCTCTCTGGGCTGTGTCAAGTTCTTCTCGCAGTGTCATATCTGCCCTCTCACCTTCAACTTCGTCCTCTTCCATTTGTATAATACTCCCCTCCAATTCATCTCCCTTGTATAGAATCTCTGTGTACTACTTATCACCTTTCAGCTCTCCCTTCTTTCCTTAGGACTGGTTTTCCATCTGAGGTCTTGATAGTCATATAGCTGCTTCTCTTTTCCCCAAAGATCTCTATAATTTTCCTGTAGGCGGTATCTATCTTTCTCCTTCTGAAATACGCTTCTAAATCCTTACATTTGTCCCCTAGTCATTGCTGCTTATATATTTTGCACCTCCTGTCAGTCCCATTTTTTAAACGTTTGTGTTTCCTTTCGCCTGCTTGATTTGCTGCAGCTTTAAATTTTCTCCTTTCATCAATTAAATTCAATATCTCTTGTGTTATCCAAGGATTTCTACTCGGCCTTGTCTTTTTACCTATTTGATCCTCTGCTGCATTCACTATTTCTAACCTTAAAGCTACCCATTCAACTCTTACCTATTGATACCCCCCCAGAGACATTCAACAAACTCTGGTTCTTTCAGCTGATCCAGGTCGCATCTCCTGCCTTTTTCCAATTTCTTCAGTTTCAATCTACATTTCAGAACTAATAAATTGTGGTCAGAGTCCATATATGTCCCTGGAAATGTCTTCCAATTTAAAATCTAGTACATATATCTCTGTCTAAATAGTATACGAACAGTCTGAAATCTTCCAGTACCTTCAGGTCTCTTTCAGATACACAACCTGCAAATTCTACCAGGCGACTTCCTCTTTCATTACTTTCCACCAGTCCCTAGCCGGCCGCAGTGGCCGAGCGATTCTAGGCGCTAAAGTCTGGAACCGCGCGACCGCTACGGTCGCAGGTTCGAATCCTGCCTCGGGCATGGATGTGCGTGATGTCCTTAAGTTAGTTAGGTTTAAGTAGTTCTAAGTTCTAGGGGACTGATGACCTCAGCAGTTAAGTCCCATAGTGCTCAGAGCCATTTGAACCAGTCCCTATTCGCCTACTATTCCTTCTCTACCTTTTCCTACTATCGAATTCCAGTCCCCCCATGACTGTTCAGTATTGTCTCCCTTAACTATCTGAATAATTCCTTTTATCTCATTATTTATTTTCTCAATCTCTTCATCATCTGCTGAGGGGCTAGTTGGCGTATAAACTTGTAAACTTGTACTTCTGTGATGGGTGTGGGCTTCGTGTCTATCGTGGCTACAATAATGCGTTCACTATGCTGTTCATACTAGCTTATCGGCGTTCCTATTTTTTCTGTTCACTATAAAACCTACTCCTGCATTACTACTATTTGATTTTGTAGTTATAACCCTTTGTTCACCTGACCGGAAGTCCTGTTCCTCCTGCTACCTAACTTCAGTAACTCCCGCTATATATGACTTAAATTTATACATTTTCCTTTTTAAATTTACTACCTTACCTGCCCGATTAAGGGTCCTGACATTCCACGCTCCGATCCGTAGAACGCCAGTTTTCTTTCTCCTGATAACGACGTCCTCCTGAGTAGTCCCCGCCCGGAGTTCCGAATGGAGGACTATTTTACCTCCGGAATATTTTACCCAAGAGGACGCCATCATAATTTAACCATACATTAGAGCTCCATGGCCTCGGGAAAAAGCACGACTGTGGTTTCCCCTTGCTTTCAGCCGTTCGCGGCACCAGCACAACAAGGCCTTTTTGGCTGATGTTACAAGGCCAGATCAGTCAATCATCCAGACCGTTGCCCCTGTAACTACTGAAAAAACCGCTCCCCTCTTCAGGAACCACACATTTGTTTAACCCTTCAATAGATGTCTCTCCGTTGTGGTTACACCTATTGTACGGCTATCTGTTTCCCTGAAGCAAGCAAGGCCCCCCCCCCCCCCCTCCGACGGCAAAGCCCATGGCTCATGGAGACCAACATTTCTACCAAACTTTAAAGCATTAAAAGTTTCGGCAACAGCGCTTATTTGATCCGCCTCGTTAAATAACTGCATATCGAAGGATTTCTCGATGTACTACTTGAACGATTCAACAAAACAACAATTGTGTTACGTTAAAGTGTCTCTGCCCCTCCCCCCTCTCACACACACACACACCACTATAAGATAAATTACGTTTTCGTATTTCAAATAAGCAAGCGAAAGGAATGTATCAGACCAAGTGGTGCCACACTACGCAGGTATTATATGGATAGCGCTCGCAGTCCCTTACCAGTATGAACTGTTCGGAGGCGCTTATGCAGCGTGTTTAGAAGGTACGTCACATATTCCGACAGTAGGTACTATTGGTAAAAGCTAAATGGAAAGTTCCCATAATTAGGAGTCCGAAAACTAGCGCATTTGAACCAATATACCGTCAAATCGTACAACGACTTTCGCAATTATGGACGGCTATAGAGGCAGCGTGGCTCAATATTTCTGCAGGCGACTTTCAGTGCGTTATTGAGTTCATGCCACGTCGAGCTGCTGCACTAGGCCAGGCAAAACGAGGTCCGATATGATATTAGGAGGCATCCCATTACTTTTGGCACTTAAGTGTAGTATAGATGTCATCACAATGGTAGATTTAGGACAGCTTTGGCGGATAATACGGCCTTTAACCAGAATATGTCCGTACAGTTAAGAGCAACGAATTACCAATAGTGAGTGTAAATACGTTGGTACAACGAGGGACGTACTTTGTAAGCGTCTCATAACAAATTATCTAACAATAATTGTCAGGTATAAGTTGAGAAATGCGTGTTTATGTATTTTAAGTACTTGGAAAGAAGGTATTTATGTAATTCTCGACTGCGTTGTGACGAGAATACGCTGACCACAACTTCCACAGAAGAGAGGATGTGGTTAGCTGTGCAGAGTGTACTGAAAGACAACACAGCGCTCAAAGAAGCAGCACGCACAGAACATTTCGTACGTAATCATATGACAAAGCCAGATTAAAAATAAGATTTCCATCACCGTCTTCTAAATCTTTTTTCGAATCTTCCCAGTGTCTCTGTTGCATAAAACGTAAGATTTATCGCGGAAACGATACTCAATATGGGTTATTCACTTTGAACAAGGTGCGAATAAGGTCAAATTAGGATAAGGCTTTTCCATATCAGACTATATTAGACGGCTATGTTTCCTGTTTCATCAGCTATTACTTGCATGTCCATACATGATACCTTTCACAGTTTCTGATGCTTGAATAAGTATTTGAGATATATCCGGAGAGGTAAAATAAAGTTGGAGCATAAACCAAGTAATTTCTGGTGGATTAAGATTCAAGCTTTATGTTTTAATATTATTAGCAGTTCAAGGAGCAGGAGAAATACCTGATGGCACACATATTGTAGATGTACGAGTCAAAATAATATCATATGAGGCAGAAATTAAGGAACAAAAACGCAAGGTTAGATTGAGACGTAAAGATTGTAGGACATAACTATACGCGATAGTGAGTCAACCAAATAGATACTCTATTCACTGACCATCAGTCTCTGATTCCTGCGGATAAAGCCCCGGAGGAAGGGTCTCATCTTGTACGATCTAGCGAGGTGGTTTCATTGCGTGAGCGTAACAGAACAGTTTCCACGTATGTGGAGTGCAGGGGATAAACTGCAGGCGGCATAAATCTTACCGAAAGGCGACCATTCGTTGAAAAAGTCAACGATTAAACTACACAAGACGAAGAATCGCAACCAGATACCGAGGAGTTTACATAGGAGGGTCATTAAAGGACGCGCTGCCAGCATAGCGTGGTGACTGAGGAAAGACGCTTTACACGAAGGAAGATGTTAGAACTACTGGAATACAGTTTCTAACTTTTTTCATTACGTCAGACTACATGAGACTAACCGTTTTAATTCTAACGAAATGTTTAATTTGGCGTTAGTGTACGGCCAGAACAGCTCATCCTAACCGCGGGATCGACATCAGAAAAATTTTGATATCCTGTATAGTGCATCTACGACGGGTGCTCAGTGAGTAATTCAACACTTTTTTTCCTCGCCATGTTTCGGTTGAAAAATGCAAAATTTGTTGTAGGACATTGTGGAATGTTCCTGCTTCAGCCCCCGTCGTTTCATGAAGTTCCGACTGGTAGTGGAGCTGTATGTAGCCTTCAAAATCGCGTCTGTTCCGAGCAGAGAGCTGTCACTGTGTTTCTTTTAGTGGAAAACCAGAGCATCGCTGATGCCGAATGTTTGCGCTGACTTGGTAGCAAGGAAAAGCACGGCGAGTCGGTGGGCAAGGCGTCGGTCATCACCGCAACAAGGCCTCGCGATCCTGCCCGATTTCCCGCGTCCCGTTCGGTTCCACACAGTCGTGACCCTCGCAATGTTGGAACGTGCGGACACTCTCATTCGAGGTGATCGACGGATCACACGACACCTCGCTGCTCAGCTGTGCGTCACTTTTGCTAGTGTTGACACACTCGTCCCCCAGTGGGGGTTCTCAAAAGTGTGTGTGCCTGCTAGCTTCATCGCCGCCAAACTGAAGACATCCATCCGTTTGTCCCAATGAAAGATGTACTGGGCGGGAGGGGTACTTGGATGATGGCGAGATTTTGGATTGAGCAAGACGTTGACTCCGACTTCGATCAGTTGAGTGCTACCACGCGTGTATGCAGGTCGTTGCATTGAACGGAGATTATGTTGAAAATAGGATTTTGTAGCAGAAGGAGTGGGGAGTAATGTGGCGTGTTGGAATCTGAATAAAAGCAACCTTCTTTCAGAAAAAAGAAAGTATTGCGTTACTTACTGCACGCCCCTCGTACGTTTCCATCCACGACTACATCTACCTCTGCACTCCTGAAACTACCTTACATTGCGTGAAGTGTCATACTTTATGTATTTCATGTGCTTTGTGACCTTCCTCCCTTTCTTGTTCCAATCGCGGATGGTTTCCGGGAAGAACGATTGCTAGTAAGCCTCTGTGCGATCTAGAATCAGTGTAATTTTACCTTCGCGGTCTTTTCGCGAGATATACGTAGGAGAAAGCAATGTATTCGTTAATTCTTCTAGGAAAGTAGGCCTATACTCTCGGAAATTTAACAGTAAGCCACACTTTGGTGCAGAACCCCTCCCTAGCAGCGTCTGCCACCGGAGCATCTACGTGACGCTTTCACGCTTTCTAAATGAACTTACGACGGATCAAGCTCCTCTTCTTCAGATTTTCTCTACTTACATTATCCATCTTATCTGGTACTGATCTCAGACTGATGAGCATTAGTCAAGTATTGGTCGAATGAGGGTTGTGGAAGCTACCTTCCTTGTGGGTGGAGTATCTTTCCTCTTACTAGCTGTAATGTTAAAATTAATTGTTACATTATTTAATAAGCTGTAAAATTAAAAAAAGATTTGCAGCGAGTGCAGCAACAGTTCTTGCTCGGCATACTTCCCTAGAAGCACAACTAGCAGCTACCACCACAGTTGATTACAGTCCCAGTGACATCACAAGAAGAGAGCCAATGGTAGTTACTTATTCCAAGAAAATTTCATGCCACTTCTGCAGTATGACGTCTGTGCAGGTCGATATAATTAAAAACTATATATCCTGGCACAAAACAGTTATTGAACAATGAATGAGAAAGGTCACTGGTGTAGTATATGCAGTAACACAAGCTCACTGTATATTTCAGTGTACTAGGCCTTCAAAGCAGAGCAAACGAAAAACTGTGCTAGACTGATCGTATTGTTCGTATTGGGTGTTGGTAAATGAGACCGAGAAATAGCTGACACATGGCATGTTACGCGTAAGCGTAAGATTGGAATATAGAGAGGAGAGGTCAGAGGTTACAAATTGTTTGCCATTAACGCTGATTTCTCCGTGTGAGTGATACAGGGCGACTGGCCATAACATCACTCAGCGTATGTTGTTGCCGGTGTTGGTCAGTTTGTCTACAGAGTGTAAGTATACTGACGACTTCATTAAATGTGTATACCAATAGAGAAGTGTTGTCAATAGCGCGTTATCAATTCGCTTTTGAATGTTTTTCCCGAGTGTAGGCCAAGCAATGATGTCAAACAGGTGTTCATCATCGACGGCACATGTCCATAGACGGAAAATTTTCAGGAGAGCGCATGCTTTCTGAAGATATGAAATGAGTTTTTCTCGTGTTCTGGCGTTTCGTAACGTCCTGATATGAGAGGAATAGGAACTGTCGGATTAAAACTGTGTACTGGTTCGGGACTCTAGCCCCGATCTTTCCCTTCTGTAAAAGATCCGGTAGTAAGGCAACGGTGTCAGGGTGTGAGTTCCGGTCTGGCACATAGACGGTTGTAATGAGCGAGGACGTGTACCCTCCCACCCCCCTTTACAAGAGATTCCAACACTTGATACTCATAATGCACATTCTTGAATTACTGTTCAAAATACCCTTACAATCTGTGACCTTGATTCACAGGTATCCGAAGACTTTCACACCGGAAACTGTATTAACCCCTCATTTACCCACTGCCCAGTTCCATAGCGTCCACTACGTCAGCGGTAGATACCGTTCTCCAGATACTCACTGAACCTGCATGCTTCCATCGGAGCGTCATGCTGCTATGCTGTGATTCATCGACGCGCGAAACGATATTTCGCTGTTCAACTCTCCTATGGCATAATTTAATGAACTGCTTGCGACAATAACCAATTTTCATCATTATAATGTATATGTGTTATTAATACCTGTTCGGTAAAAAAATAAAATTTACTTTCCGCTTGATGAAGCTAAGAAGATAATTTGATAAATACGTTAAAAAAGAAGCAAACGTTTTTACAGCAAAAAGCTCACTCTGCTGCTAAACATGATCTCCAAACCTTCCTTTGTATTTGCTGAAGGAGTGTACAGTCTTTTACATTCCGCTTAAAAAGCAGATCTTATCGCACTCAGCAAAATGCACTTTGACAACAACCGTCACTTCCTCATTTGATGCAATTTTTTTCCAACTGAGACTAATTTTTATGTTGAGGGAACTCGTGCAGTTTTGCTGTTTTGACACGCCTTGTGGCATGGTGCATTGTCTTACGGAAATATCGCCTTCAGGCATCGCAATCTTCGTCGCTTTCCATGCCACTCACGTTTGCAGTTATCCAGTGGTTCAAAATGGTTCAAATGGCTCTGAGCACTATGGGACTTAACATCTATGGTCATCAGTCCCCTAGAACTTAGAACTACTTAAACCTAACTAACCTAAGGACATCACACAACACCCAGCCATCACGAGGCAGAGAAAATCCCTGACCCCGCCGGGAATCGAACCCGGGAACCCGGGCGTGGGAAGCGAGAACGCTACCGCACGACCACGAGATGCGGGCTTATCCAGTGGTGGAACATAAAATACTCGAGTTATAGTTCTGGCCTTTCCCATGTAATATGTGAGGATTATGCGTTGGAAATCCCAAGAACAGAGGACGTCATTTTACGGATGATTGATAAAACATCAGTGCACCTGGTATCGGCATTTTTCCATTGTTCTGTTTGCTGATTCAATTTTAACCTGTACTTTTGGGAGCAGGCTTTATCCACAGTCACGAAATGACGTCAGAAGACCCGTCGATTGCACTTAAACATAACAAAACGTTGCGTTCAAACTTTTATCTGCTTGGAGTCGCGGCACAATCCTGATCATAGATTTTTCGCTTCCAATTTTTAGTGAAGAGTTGTGCAGTTGAGCGGCCGACAGCATCTTGCAACTCACGCACGTTCACGTGCTGTCTGGCATTACAACTGCTTAACAACAACTACGGCGTTTGAAATGATTCTCTCTCATATCATGCAAATTAAACATTCTTATCAAACTGCCATTGTAGATTTTGATACAGTGCAAAATGCTTTGGGTGAGATGTTATTTATTTGGGGCCCAACCTACATCGTTAACGTCCTAAACGGGTGCTGACGAGTTACCTGACCATCCCATCTTGAGTGGAATACAGTATACTTCTCCACTAATGGTTGGAAGGTTTTGATACTGCCAGATGTAAGACATGTACTCCACTTTATTGAAGAGCGAAACTAGGCAACACTGGGGCGCAAAACGTAACGACGGAGTATCTTTCGCAAGATGAGTCTCTACCAAGTAGCATAGCTGGATGGAACTTGGACCGTACATAGAAAGAACTGCTACAGTATTGCACAGAAATATCGAACTTCATGATCGCGGTGACTTCAGTGTAACTATTGTCTTTGAATAGAAGTGTCACTTCTGTTCGCGTCATTGCGTATTTCCTGCAATTACCTTCTGTACTATACTGTAGCAGTCTTTCTATGCATGGTCCAAGTTTCATAGAGGTATATTACTTGGCAGCGACACATAATGCGAATGGTCCTTTCGTCCTTACATTTTGTACATCAGTCTAAATACGTGGTAGACATGGTGTTTCAATACATATATCTCTTCCAAAGAAATAAACGTATTTACGATAGCATTAGGAGAATATTACGAAAACGCAGACTACTACACTCTCGCAATAAAAGATAACAGAGAGTAACTGATGAAGAAATCATCTCACATATCCGTAAGAGCGGCTTATGCGTGAAGCCTACAACAATTTCCGAATTCAGATCCCGGCGAAAGATCCATCTCAAAATCCTAGGAAGTTCTGGTCTTATGTTAAGTCAGTGAACTGATCCAAACCTCCTACTTAATTTCTCCTGTGTGTTACAGTGGGCAATAAACAATATTAAAATGACTTAGAAGGAAATCTGACAGAAATATGTGTGCAAAGGAGAATATTGCGCCTCCAAGCAACCAGATAATGTTCTAGCACGCTAGTATTACAACCGAGCGACAAGTCGACGAGCCACCAAATAAATTATTCATAGAGATTTAATCACAGAAGTTTACGATTGCAGCGACCTGAAGACCGAAGATATCAATGATTTTCTTTTTAAACGCAGAGTGTCTCCTATAAACTGTGAAAGCTGGAAACACTCTTTCGTGTTTCTATCCTGTATCTTCTGGCATCAAAAAGAAATCTTTTTACAAAGGGCGGGCTTTGCATATTGTAGCTCGTTGGCTCAATGGATAACTGTTGGACTACAAAACTGAAGGTTCTGTGTTCGAACCGGTTTTGTTTCTGTTGCTGATCTGTTATTTCAGTCTAGCGATGATTTCTGTACGTAGAAAATGCGTGGTTCGGAGCTGTCACTATCTCTCTCTTCGCCGGTATCATTGAATAGACTGTCTCTCATTATCACTGGCTCTCACCCACTTTCATTTTCTCCTTCTCTTCATTCCTCTCCCACTGTCACTGTCTCCTTCACTCTTTTCGTAGCTCCGTTCTGCCACTGTCTACTAAGTTCCACTGTCCCTGTGTCCTCTCTTTCTTTGTCACTGCCACTGTCTCCTTCGCTCTTTCTATGCCGCAGCCACTGTCTACTATCCTCCACTATTTATCATTTTTCCGTCTCTGTCCCACTGCCACTTTCTCCTTCCTTCTCAACATAAACAAGAGGACATGACAAAGGTTTTGGGAACATCTTGGAAAGTGCTGAGGAAGATAGACTGAGACAACAGGTTTCCCCACTTTACAGTCAATCTTTTAAACAGGATCGTATTCGCCTACTTTTCGCTGGTTCCTTTCTTTTCCCTGGTACAGCTGGGCATGTCACTCATCTGAAAAGGACTTTATGGATCAGTAAAATTTTGGTAGTTTAGTCATGTGAAACTGAAATAACGAAAAACTAATTTTATACCACAGATCGGATTTTACGTGCACGAGAATTTTGCATGTGCTTCAGTACTACAACATAGGCTTCCCAAAACCCTTCTGAAGATACACAAAAATTTTCCGTGCCGCATCACTACATAAACTACGTTTTCGTCTGACGCTGGATTCTACCTCCTCATTTTACGTGTATACAAATAGTGTAACTTTGAATCTCTGTACATCGGTAACGGATAAAGATATCAAGAAAATTATCAAGAAGGGCTATGCTATTCGAGATCGTGATATCAGGAAAATATCATAAAAATTTCAGCCACTTTCTTCAAGATAAATGCCTAGAGAATATACCGTTGCCGGCCGCTGTGGTTCTAGGTGCTTCAGTCTGGAACCGCGCGACCGCTACGGTCGCAGGTTCGAATCCTGCCTCGGGCATGAATGTGTGTGATGCCCTTAGGTTAGTTAGGTTTAAGTAGTTCTAAGTTACAGGGGACTGATGAGCTTAGATGTTAAGTTCCATAGTGTTCAGAGCCATTTGAACCAATATACCGTTGTACGATTACCTGCACGAAGTGACATCTCGATTACGTCCCATAAATTTTCGAAGGGTTTCATGTCGGGTGATCTGGGTGGCCAAATCATTCGCTCTTCAAACCAATCGCGAACAACTGTGACCCGGTGACCTGGCACATTCTCACCCAAAAAAGTTCCATTGTTGTTTGGGAATAAGGAGTTCACAAATGGCTGCAAATGATATCCAAGTAGCCGAACATAACCAGTTACCTTCAGTTAGCGGTTCAGTTGGACCAGAGGACCCAGTCCATTCCATGTAAACACAGACCACACCATTATAGTGCCACCACCAGCTTGCACAGTGCCTTGCTGACAATTTGGGTCCATGGCTTCGTGGCGTCTGCGTCACACTCAACCCCGCCCCCCTCCCACCCCCCTTCAGCTCTTACCAACTGAAATCAGGAGTCATCTGACCAGGCCATGGTTTTACAGTCGTCTAGGATCCAGCGGATATGGTCACGAGCCCAGGAGAGGGGCTGCGGGCGGTGTCGTGCTGTTAGAAAATGAACTCGCGTCGGTGGTCTGCTGCCATAGCGCATTAATGCCTAATTTCATCGCACTGTCCTAACGGATACGTTCGTCGTACGCCCAACATCGATTTCTGTGGTTATTTCAAGCAGTATTGCATGTCTGCTAGCACTGACAGCTTTACGCCAACGCCATTGCTCTCGGTTGTTAAGTGAAGGTCATCGGCCACTGCACTCTCATTGTTGAGAGTCAGTGCCTGAAAACTGGTATTCTCTGCAATCTCCCGGCACTGTGGATCTCAGAATATTGAATTCCGTAACGATTTCCGAGAAGAAATGTCCTACAGGTCTAGATTCAAATGCTATTCGGCGTTCAAACTCAGCTAGTTCTCATTGTGCAGCCATAATCACATCCGACACCTCTTCACATGAATCACGTGAGTACAAATGACAGCTTCCGCCAGTACATTGCCATTGTGTATACGATACTACCGCCATCTATAAACGTGCATATCACTACCCCCCTGATATCTGTGAGCTCAGTTTATATCAACAGAAACTGGACACATATGTTCACAGCTCCCAGGAGATGTACAGGCGTGGCTCTACCCTTGAACCTAAAGCGATCTACTTCTGTTGTGGTCACATGTGCTGTGGATCACACTTAGAGAGCACATTCAAGAAACACTAAATTATGTAGTACAAAATCTTGCATATAGTTACAAGGGCTATTATATCGACACAAAAAATACAGTGCTGGTTGAAGCAAACGAGCCACCGTTGAAGCCTTAAAGAACATTTCTGCGCAGGAAATTCCTTTTAACGGACATTTGTCTATAGTTTCAAAATTCGTGAACTGTCAATTTATTTTATGTGCATAAAATACTGGCTAAATAACCAACTTCCACCAGTAGCGACAAAATGCAAGGAGAGGTAGGAATTAAGGAACAGGACTTAGAAGTTGCCCTCATACGTATCTGTGGCCGGCCATACGAAACATCGACTCTACAAACTGATGTTAGGAGGAGCTTAAGATTTCAGAACCACTCTTTAGCAACACAACAGCAATGAAATTTCTCTGACAGCTCAGCAGGGCATGCTTAACGTACACGGTTGGACGCAAGTTAAGTGGGGGAACCGATAGTGCCTACTGGGTCCCAGAATCAAACAACAAGGATTACACAAACTCACCCCAGAGTCCACCGTGGCTGAGCTAAATCCCTCGCTGGTAGCCTTGATATTTGTGCAGACGTCCGCTGAAGGAAAGACAGTCTTAACATCCGATAGCATTTTAGCCCCATTATTAAACAAAGATCACCACAACACTGTACAAATCGAACAGCTTAAAGCTATCATTGACACCATGTTCGAGATTAAGAGAAAATTTCTAAATATTGTTCTTGATAAATGAAAGGCCATTCTGAAATCACTGGAAATCAAAACTTAGACTCGCTCACTAAACGAGAATGTGCAAACAGGAGTCTCAAATATTATAAAACCCCAATAACAGATTGGGTTAATATTCTTGTCGGGTCTTCAGCCAGATCAAACTGTCATCTGCACACAACATTTCCGCGTACCACCTGCCCGCCTTAATCAGGTGAGAAAAGCTAAGCCGCTCTCGCCGATAACTGATTCAAACCGTGAACGACGGAACCTACATATGCAACGAAAATTCGAAAGCGCATGCGCTAAGGTAAAATGCGCAAGCGTTTAATCGTTCCTGCTGCCCCCTGGCGCAAGAAGAGTTGCAGCGCTTCCAGTGGTGAATACTGTCGACCGGCCAATTCAGATGCCGTTGTTTCTTCATATCTGATAAAACAGTATTCCAAGTCTTATTTAGCGAGTATCCATTAGCACTGCTAATGAAATTATCTGTTAGTCTGATTTCAACAGATTCTTTTAAAACACATCCCAGTAAAGCGCGGCGTTTGCAACCACTTTTGTCTCACTGTATAGCATCCTACGTCCCTCTGCAAGACAGTGCTCAGCCAACGCAGATTTGTCAGGTTGTAATCATCGCGTAAGGCGATAAAGTTCAGAACATCTGTCATTAACAATATGAAAAGCCTGGCCAATGTATATTTTACCGCTCTCATATGGTGTTTTGTAAAGGCCAGGCTTCCTCAAATTTGGCAGATTTGTCCATTACATTAATACGAGAACGGCCAGTAGCATTCAGAGGTGAGCTAGTTTTGCCTTAGAGAACGCATCTGTTTTACTCGTAGGCGATTGGAAATTATATACAAAGATTTATTTTATCTTCATTTAGAGATTTCGTCACTGCTGTCTGCAATATCTTGAGAGTGTGTCGATTCTTCTTCCTGGGTTTTACTCGTAGGCGATTGGAAATTATATACAAAGATTTATTTTATCTTCATTTAGAGATTTCGTCACTGCTGTCTGCAATATCTTGAGAGTGTGTCGATTCTTCTTCCTGGGCATTATCAGATTGGGTGCATAGAAGTGCTGCTAGTAGGCAGTTCTCTAAATTTCAACGTCTTTGTCGTCAACTTTGATATCGGGAAATGATAATTGTCGACGGAATGTGATCAATGTTACAAGTATAAAACTCGATGACGTCACGGTTTCAGTATCGGAAAGAGATTTAAACTTCGCACCCACGCCTGGAATTGTTCCCACTATTGAATTCAATTCTTCTGTTGAGCAAGTAGTATCACGTCTTCTGGAAGAACCGGCGGAAGAGATCAGACAGGAGGTTTCTCACCTTTTGCGTCGGGCAGGGTAACATGTCCTCGGCTGAACGGGCAGCTATTCGCTTTATTAGAGAAGACCATGAATTATTAATTTTACCAGCAGACAAAGGCAACGCTACAGTTTTAATCTCCAAGGCCGATTATGTGAATGAGATGTATGATTTACTTAAGGGTCCGTCTTATCGAATATTACAGACGGATCCCACGTATCGCATGAAATGATCAACGACTTCACTTCTGAAAAAGAGCTCATTACCTGAGGACCCTATTAAATAACTTCGTCCTGGTACGGCCGATCCACCTAGAATACATGGTTCCCTGAAGGTCCATAAAGATGATCGCAGTGTACCTGATATTAGTAATTTTGGTACGACGACTTACAACTTGGCAAAATATTTAGCGTCGGTCCTCAGCGCTCATGTGGGTAAATGTGAACACCATATTTCCAACCCCATGGATTTTATTCGGCGTTTAAAGTCGCTTTGTCTTGGTCCCTCTGATTTACTTGGCAATTTTTATGTGGTGTTTCTTTTTAATCGGGTCCCTCTTGAAGAGTCATTGATTTTAATTAATGAAAAACTAGATATGTCGTCATATACTAATGTCCACCTATTCTGTTATACAATGATAAATATTTTGAGTGGATTGACGGTGTGGCTATTAGGAGTCCTTTATTCCCTATAGTCGCTATCTTTTTTTGGAGGACTTTGAAGATATGGCCCAGAAAAATCTGTTTTGAAACCTACTTATTTTTGAAGTATGTTGACGATATGTTTCTTTTCTGGCCACATGGAATAGATTCTTTGTACCGGTTACTGGACCATTTTAATTGTCTTCATCCTAACATCAAATTCAAAATGTAAATTGAAAAGGAGGGGAAGTTCCCCTTTTTCGATGTACTGGTTTTAAAAATTATGACGAAACTCTCTGACACATTGTTTATTGGAAACCTACACATACTGATTGGTATTTAAATGGTACCAGCTGTCATCCACTGCTTCAAGGTACAGGAGTCCTACGGACCTAGGACAAAACAGCACATTTCGGATGCTAAGAATTTACCACAAGAGCTTCAACACATTAAGGACGTGTTTAATCATAACTGCTATACAGACAGACGCACTGGACGTGCTTTTGAGTTTGGACCACTACCGAAACCATCTAAAGACACTTACAGTTCTGGAGCGTTCCTTCCGTGTGCTGGGAGCGTATCTGCCAAGACAGGTAGGGTTTTGAAGAAGCATGGAATCAGATGTGTGTTCCGTCCGCCTGCTAAGATACGAACATTTCTTGGTTCTGTTAAGGACGATTCAGTTTGAGGAAGTCTGGCGTTTACAAAATACCATGTGCTTTCCGTAAAATATACGTTGGCCAGACTATTCGTAACCTCAGTGATAGATGTTTTGAACCTCAACCCATACGCGATGATTACAGCCTGACAAATCTGCGTTGGCTAAGCACTGTCTGACAGACGGACATAGGATGCTATACAGTGAGACTCAAGTGGTTGCAAACGCCTCGCGTTACTGGGATTGTGTTTCAAAAGAATCTGTCGAAATCAGACAAACACATAATATCATTCACCGTGATAATTGATTACCCCTGAGTAAAACTCGGAATCCTGTTTTATCAGATATGAAGAAACAATGGCATCCGAATCGGCCGGCTGTGGGTAGTAATCTTAAGAACGGTTTTCACCACTGGAGGTGCTGCGACTCTTTTTGCGCCAGGCGGCAGTAGCAACGTTTGAGCGCTTGCGCATTTTACCTTAGCACATGCACGTTCGTATTTTCGCTGCATATGAAGGTTCCGTCGTTCCCAGTTTTTAGTTTTGGACGTCCGTTTCTGCATGGTGTCTTTAGTAGCCCTTTCTCCAAGTCCCTGTTTTCAGCTGGCTTCTCTTACGTCAATTGGGACTGACGTTTAGTTGTTTTTTAACTCCTCTCTGTTTTCGTGTTCTATAGTTTTGACGTGAGCGCGTATGACCCCAGTTGGTTTTGCGCCATAAAACAAAAACAAAACGGTTGCCTTCTTTTCGGCAAGCTGAAGCAAGGGAGAAAGAGATCTTCGAACGATGAGGACGTTCACAAAGCGGTTCTCGAGTGGTTCCGTGACCGAGGAGCGGATTTCTATCGCCGAGGAATTGAACGACTGGTGGAACATTCCGACCGTTGTTCACAGAGCCTTGGTGACTGTGTTGAAAAATAGCGCCATGTATCTGTGGCACTTTGAAGTGTAGTGCATCATTCAATAAAAGTTACCTGGTCTGCCATGATAACATGTAACTAACTCCGTGAAATCCCATCGTACACCACAGAGAGACGCAAATTCTGGGAACTTTCCCTAAATGTTCGAAACGTTAAATTTACACTTCAGAAAACCAACAAACAACATGTCAATTTTGGTATCAGTCAACTCGGATAAATATCCGGGTGTAACAGTATATAGGGGTTTCAAATGAAACGATCACGTGAATACAATCATAGGTAAAGCAATCGGTAGACTTCGGTTCATTTGACGTAAGGGAAATGCGATGAGTCTACAAAGGAAATTGCCTACAAAACACACTGAACGGGAAGGAACCTTAATACGTGATATAATGTGAAATACGCTCTGCCATTCACTTGAAAGTGGTTGCCAGAATGCAGGTGTAGATGTACATTGTAACATACACTGAGGTGACAAAAGTCATGGGATACCTCCTATATCGCCCTCGAACCTCCTTTTCCCGGCGCAGTTCAGCAGCTCGACGTGGCATGGACTCATCAAGTCTTTGGAGGTCCCTGCAGAAATATTGAGCCACGCTGCCTCTAACGCCCTCCATAATTGCGAAAGCGTTGCCGGTGCACGATTTTGTGCACATGGGATTCATGCCGGGCGATCTGGGTGGCCAAATCATTCGCTCGAATGTTCCCGAATGGTCCTCAAACAATCGCGAACAGATGTGGAATTTTGGAAATTTGTGGTAAGGACTATGGACCGAACTGCTGAGGTCATCGGACCCTAGGCTTACGCACTACTAAATCTAACTTAAATTGACTTACGCTAAGGACAACACACACACACACCCATGCCCAAGGGAGGACTCGAACCTCCGACGGGGGGAACCACACGAACCGTGACAAGACGCCTCAGACCGCACTGCTACCCCGCGTGGCCGAACAGATGTAACCTGGTGACATGGAGCATGTCATCCGCAAAAAATCCATCGTTTTTTGGTGGAAATGATCTCCAAGTAGCCATACATACAGTCAATGATCGGTTCAGTTTGACCAGAGGACCCAGTCCATTCCATGTAAACATAGCTCAAACCATTATGGAGCCACCACCAGCTTGCACAGTGACTTCTTAACAACTTGGATCCATGGCTCAGTGGCGTCTGCACCACACTCGAACCCTACCATTGGCTCTTACACACTGAAATTGGGGTCCATCTGACCAGGCGACAGTTTTCCAGACGCTCAGGGTCCACCCGATGTGGTCAGGGGCACAGGACAGGCGCTGCAGGCGATGTTGTGTTTTCAGCAAAGGCACTCCCGCCGATCGTCTGCTGCCATAGACCATTAACGCCAGATTTTGCTTCACTGTCCTAACGGATACGTTCGTCATACGTCCCCCATTGATTTCTAAGGTTATTTCGCGCGGTGTTGTATTTCTGTTAGCACCGATAACTGCGCACAAACGTTGCTGCTCCCAGTCGTTAACTGAAGGTCGTCGGCCTCTGCATTGTCCGTGGTGAGAGGTAATGCTTGAAATTTGTTATTCTCGGCACATTCTTGACAGTGTAAATCTCGGAATATCGAATTCACTAAGGTTTTCAAAATGAAATGTCCCATACCTCTAGCTCCAAATATTATTCGGTGTTCAAATTCTATTAACTCTCGACGTGCGGCCATAATGAATTTGGAAACTTTTTCACATGAATTTCCTGAGAACAAACGACAACTCCGCCAATGCACTGCCCTTATATACCCTGTGTACTCGATACTACACCCATGTGTTTATGTGCCGGCCTGTATGGCCGTGCGGTTCTAGGCGCTTCAGTCTGGAACCGCGTGACCGCCACGGTCGCAGGTTCGAATCCTGCCTCGGGCATGGATGTGTGTGATGTCCTTAGGTTAGTTAGGTTTAAGTAGTTCTAAGTTCTAGGGGACTGATGACCACAGATGTTAAGTCCCATAGTGCTCGGAACCATTTCATCTGTATATGTGCACATCGCTATCCTGTGCCCTTTGTCACCTCAGTGTAAGGTTTGCTGAATTCATTTCCATCATGAAAGTTGACGGCTTTCTAGGTGCAACCGAACAAGTTCACGTATCTCTGCACGCATTTGACGTATTGCGTGGCGTTGTGTTACCAGGGAGATTTGTTGACTTTCGTCATTAGTCAGTCTTGATGTTGTCCACTGTGTATATACTCGTACACTAAGGGTAATGCGTTAACTGAAAGTGCTCCTTTCAAACGTGTCGAGATATTCATTTCGTGAGCAGGCACTTATGATGTCTATGTACACCCGTGCGAATGGTGAGGCGCACGTATCAGACGGCATTGCCAGACCAAGGACAGCCAAGTCATCCAACCTTCGCTGCTGTATATTGTTGTGTTGCCGGTACAGGATCCGTAGCACAACAGACTGTTGATCGACGAAGTCCACGTGTTGCTCGTACGACTGACCAGGAAGAGCACGTTCTATGGGCTGTCGAAGACGAGCCATGTATCAGCGCTAGACAAGTGGCCCTGACATGTGGCGAATCGCCAGGTTCTGAATGGAGGATACTTTACGAGCAACTCATATATCTGAAACGTGTGCAGGGCCTTACGCTTCCGATCACATACCGCGTGAGAAATTTTGACAATGATTTGTTGCATAAACTACCAGTCCGCTGTCTGTCTCGTCAGTTTTGCTTACAGACGAGGCAACGTTTGGGGGAGATGGAGTGACAGATTTCCACACCAAACAAATGAGGGCGGATCGCAGTCCTCATGCTACAGTGCAGGCTAGACAACAGCATCATTTTCAGATTTACGTGTGGTTTGAAATAGTAGGTGACTATTTGGTAGGGCCATGGGTTCTCACAGCACGTCTTACAGATGCTGTCTATAGGTACTTTATTGAGAACACGCCCCAGGACCTATTAGAACACATGGCCCTGCAAATAAGAAGAAACGTGGTTTAAGCGTGATGGAGCTCAAGCACATTTCAGTCCTGGTGTTCGAGATACATTGGCTGATATCTACCATGACCTGAAAGTTCCCCCGACCTCAGTCCTTTGGATTATTATCTTTGGGGGCACCTTAAAGGATTGGTCTACGCAGAAGACCACCCGGATGTAGGACTCTTTATCGACGTCTCATGGAAGCCTGCGAAACGATTCGAAACAGTCAAAGAGTATTTGAAAGGATGCGACAGTCCATGATTCTAAGAGTGCATGTGTTTTTCAAAGCAAGAGGAAGACATTTCGAGCATTTATTAAGAATTTATATTTTGATGAGCTGCACTCATCTAAACTGTTTACTTTCATAAATAACCATAAACGAAAGATTTTCGGACATATGCTTGTAGGAATTTCTTCTTGTTTTGGTGTATGGAACCTGTCCCCAAAGGCAAGGTGTGTGTAGGAGATATCTCAGTCTTTCAATGGTTATGTTTTGACGGTTATTACAGATAAACTGTAACGTACTTCATGTGTACGATCATTATTGTATTTCAGAAATGTACATTCCTAGATGCATCGACGGTTGGGTTGTAGGTGGCAAAACACCAGATAATGTATCTATAAATTTGAGCTTACAAATTTATGTTGTTTAAAAAACAGAAAATTAGAATTTTGTAATAACAATACAAATAATTTGGAATCTATCAACGAAAAAAATGAAATAGTACAGAAGGTGGTTACAGACGGTGTAGATGAGTTTACAAACTGGCTGGGCAGCTTCCAGCGTCAGTATTGAAGGGAAGAGCTTCGGAAATACGCCACAACAAGTAGGTTAGGAATTTGTAGGTAATACACCGTCTTCTATTTTAGTTCAACGTGTTTCGGAGGTATAGCTACATTCTAAAGAACTAAATTTATTTATTTTTCCTTTTTTTGGGGGGGGGGGGGTGGGGGTGGGCGTTACATCTGTATCAGATTATTACCTTCATTTGGCCACTGAATTTTCGCGTTATACATCGCAGAAAAGCTTACACATAAACATTTACATTACTTGATGTGGAAGGAGCAGAATGTGAACGTTCGAATCCAAATTAAGGTATTAACTTCAGTTGTAACTCCCACAAAACGTTAATATACACTGCGTGACGAAACAGGGAAGTACCTAGAAGGCTTCATGGGCTGAGAGGGTCCGTGACGTTATTACAAAATCCAGTCAAATTTACAATGAACTTGGTAGTATGAGGCGTCTTATTCCTAGTTCGTTTGATCCTCTTAGGTCCAGATGCGTGCACTGATTCCGTTGCCAAGGAAGTCGTAAAGCTGTTGTATCCTCACCTGAGGCAAGCTGGCCCACAGCTGTTCTAACTGGTGCTTTATATCTCGGATACTCGCACTGAGACAGAGTTGATGTCTGAGCTAGTTCCACACATGCTCTATCAGGGACAGAACTGGGGTCTGCTAGCCAAGGAGTATCTCACCATCAAGCGAACAGGTCATAGAGACACGTGCCATGTGTGCACCACAATACCGTCGCATGGGAGGCACCACATGAGGACGTAGTTATGTCCGTGACGTACTGTTACGGCGTCGGAGTTCCCTCAGTCACTATAGCCGTGACGCGGACTTATTCCTGATGGCTCCTCTACCGTGACGACAGGCGTGACACATTCGCACCTCTCCAAACCACTGGAAGGATGGGTCTGCTTTCCAGATCAAGACCATACTCGTAGACGACCGTCGTCTGGGGTAGTGCAGGACCGCTGTTCATCGCTGGACACAGTGCGACACCATTCATCAGCAGTCCATGCTACTCAGTCACTGCACCACTCCAAGCGCAGCCGTATGTCTGGTAGTACTAACGCCAGCTTACGCATGTGACTGTAATTCCAGAGTTCGGCTAATGCTAGTCTCTGTCTAAAGGAGCGGGACGACGCAGAATGTTGTTGGGAATCCACTAGTTGTTTTTGGAAGGCGGATGCAAGCGTGAAGGTGTTACGATGCGTTTGCTGCACACTATGGTGATTCTCCCTTGTGATGATCAGACGTGGTCGAGCGGAACCCTGATAACGAAGACGCTGGCTCTCACGCTCCCAAGCAGTCCAATATCAGGTCACCATCATATCGGAATGCTCCACAAATCTGGAAGCCGCACAGCTCAACCATTAGGCTAGACGGAAACCCAATATAAGGGTCCGCAGCTCGTGGTCGTGCGGTAGCGTTCTCGCTTCCCGTGCCCGGGTGCCCGGGTTCCCGGGTTCGATTCCCGGCGGGGTCAGGGATTTTCTCTACCTCGTGATGACTGGGTGTTGTGTGATGTCCTTAGGTTAGTTAGGTTTAAGTAGTTCTAAGTTCTGGGGGGCTGATGACCATAGATGTTAAGTCCCATAGTGCTCAGAGCCATTTGAACCCAAAATAAGGCTCCTTTCAAACTCTGTTATGCTGATAACGCTGTTTCACATACGTACGCGGCATACCCGCGTCACTCACAGTAATCACTCAACTTTTGACTCTCTTCATGACATTTATAAACCATATATGTACCTTATTAGCCCTAGTAACAGCACTAAACTCAATCGACGGTAATGGACTGTGGTTGCAGTCATAGCTGTCGCAGAGAACAGCATAGCCGCCGATGGCAGTTACTTGTACGACATCCGACAATTTCTTCTGGGTGCATCACTCTTTTTTTGAGGCAGCCTAGTTCTTGTAAATGGATTTGTATCTTCACAACGCATTGCACTACAAGTGTTTACAAAATCACTTGCAATGACTGCAACAAACTGTATGTTGGTCAGAAAGTCAGGGAAATGCCAACGAGGCTGACTAAACCCAAACGCAGCTGGAGATTACTTTTGCGAACATGTCCTGAAGGAAGGACGCATATACCAAATTCACACAGAAGTATTACATGTAGCCAGTAAACAAAGAAAGCTAAGCCTATTAGAAGCACTTGAGGTAAATAGATATTTAGCTCAAAATCTCCAGATGGCTCTAAATTATCAATTACTGCTAACCACATCCCCACTTTTAAGCTTCACGTGATGCTACCAATCAGCCACGTACCGACAAACCGCCACAATGAGACGTACTGCTAAACAAAACGTAACAGAATTTCCTATTCCATGCCAGACAATCATCAACAATATGACTTGCAATACTTTAATACAATATATTTTAACCATGTACTGAGTTGAATATTGCCCATTGCATAAGAAAGTTATTTACGTTGTAAAACATGTTTGTTTCTCAGAATACGTTACTAGTGCTCAGTTACATAGTTCTCACCCAATGCCAGCTACCTCAACATCAGAAACGATGACATCGTAACCATGTAACCTGTAATAATATTACATTATATATTCTAATTATTGTGCATAATAGATCTCCACTGCCTAAAGTTTACCTTACTGCGTTAAAAAATATGTTTGTTGCACTACATAAATGAAGAGTATTCAGTTTAACAACATCTGATAAAAAAATCGTTTAACCTGCAATATTGTGTAGTTTACCCATTTATTGTGCTTAACACTGGCCGTTGTGTAAAGTGTAATTTCAGCATTACGAAACAAGTGTGATGCACAACACTCTGTGCAAGCGGTTGTACCCTCGCCTGTAATGTTTAGTTACCTACGAACCAGTGTCCATTCCAGGCTCTGGTCAGTTGGTTCCTAAGATGCCCTAATAACCCGACAACTTCTTCAAAAAAAAAAAAAAAGTCAGTAGTACAAAGAGAGTGTACTTATTATTCAATCTTAAATGTGGAATTGCCTACGAAAAGAAGTAAACGGAAAAACCCATAAAAAAGTGTGTTACTAACAAAAAAACAGTAACCTGGAAATGACAGTCACAGACAGCTTTAGACCAATTGTCTGGTGGTAACACGAGAATAATTCCGCAAGAGATGGAAATCTGTGTACGTGCACACAAATATCCGCAAAAAATACTAAATGAGCAAATCGAACTGAAATACAAGCAATACATAGCGAACCTTATCAAATGATTCGCCAGGACAAAGCGCAGATGCATAGAAACAAATAATGGTAGACAATCAGAGATTACATTGCAGCCGGGGCCAATGAAGAACTTGGGCTCTGCAATGAACTTGTGACGTCACACTAGTCGGCTTGTCCGCCTCACTTCGCGAACGCTCTGCTCCCTGCAGGGTCCACGGGAAATCAATAAGTAATTGAAAAGTAACCACCAAAGGCCTTAAGTTCTTTGTGTCCTATCGAGAGCCTGCACACATTTAAACACGCAGCCAAGATTATTATGAAATTCGTCTGAAATAGCTGCTCGCTCGCCCTCACAAACGGCTGCCGGCACTTGTAGGATCTGCAGTGTCACGTACTGTGACATACGTGCCACGGGCTGTCTTCCTCGTGAGCCTCGGTTACAACATTCGAACAAATAATACTGTAGCGATACAGCATCGCTGGAAAAACCGGTCAACTAGCAGATTGCAAGACACACCAATGAAAATGAAGAGAACGTATAGAAAATAATAACAAGAAAGAAATGTTTAATTCCATTTATAATTGTATGCAAACGAATACATATGACTCACCGCAACCTATACCAAAATCTGTCTACGAAAATAGTTAACAATAACAGTATCCAGTGACGCCATATGGACTTGGGTAGATAAATATCTACATAAAAGCAATAACAAACGGAACTGCCTGTAACCACAAAAAATCGCTGGATTATCTCTCAATTGAGCTGTCACGAATATGTAAAGATGATAATGTGACAACTAAGTAAAGTAATAAGTCACATAAGGTGATAACCAACCGTTACTGCTAGTTTAACACCAACACGACGTAACTAACAAGCACATGGGCATTGACGGAACGGCCGATGTTGCATGGATGTTAAAACCTACAGACGTGTTTTAAAATTTTTAATAAGGAAATGCATTTAACAATATTAACAAGTGATGGTACTGATCCCCCCATGGTACACAAAACGGATCAGATAGTTGCTGCAAAAGCAACAAAAAAAGTATGCCAAATTTAAAAGAACGCAAAATCCCCAAGATTAGCGAAGTTTTACAGAAGTCCGAAATACGGCGCGTACTTCAATGCGAGATGCTTTTAATAATTTCCACAACGAAAATCTGTCTAGAAATCTGTCAGAAAACCCAAAGAGATTCTGGTCATACATAAAGCAAACCAGTGGCAAGAGGAATCAATACCTTCACTGCGCAATAACAACGGTGAAGTCGCTGATGACAGTGCCACTAAAGCGTAGTTATTAAACACGGTTTTCCGAAACTCCTTCACCAAAGAAGACGAAGTAAATATTACTGAATTCCAATCAAGAACAACTGCCAAAATGAGAAACATAGAAGTAGATATCCTCGGAGTAACGAAGCAGCTTAAATCACTCAATAAAGGCAAGTTCTCCGGTCCAGATTGTATACCAGTCAGGTTCCTCTCAGAGTATGCTGATAAAATAGCTCCATATTTAGCAATTATATAAAACCACTCGCTCACAGAAAGAAGTCACACAAATCTGAAGGCTGTAAATACAACTAAATACTTAGGAATTACGATTACAAATAACCTAAATTGGAACAATCACAGAGATAATATTGCGCCCGGGTTCCCGGGTTCGATTCCCGGCGGAGTCAGAGATGTTCTCTGCCTCGTGATGACTGGGTGTTGTGTGCTGTCTTTAGGTTAGTTAGGTTTAAGTAGTTCTCAGTTCTAGGGGACTGATGACCATAGATGTGAAGTCCCATAGTTCTCAGAGCCATTTGAACCATTTGAACAGATAATATTCTGTGTAGAGCAAACCAAAGACTGCGATTCATTGACAGAACACTTAGAAGGTGCAACAGGTCTACTAAAGAGACTGCTTACACCACGCTTGTCCGCCCTATTTTTGAGTATTGCTGTGCGGTATGGGATCCGCATCAGGTGGGACTGACGAATGACATCGAAAAAGTACAAAGAAGGTCAGCTCGTTTTGTATTATTGCGAAATAGTGGAGATAGTGCCACAGACATGATAAGTGAATTGGAGTGGCGATCATTAAAACAAAGGCGTTTTTCGTTGCGACGGGATCTTCTCATGAAATTTCAATCACCAGTTTTCTCCTTCGATTGCGAAAACATTCTTTTGCCACCCACTTACATAGGGAGAAATGATAATCACGATAAAATAAGAGAAATCAGGGCTCGCACAGAAAAACTTAAGTGCTCGTTTTTCCTGCGTGCCGTTCGAGAGTGGAACGGTAGAGAGACAGTTAGAAGGTGGTTCAATTATACATAAAATTAGAAATAATGTATCAAAATTATATTCCATTCAGTTACAGATAACCTGATGATGGCAGTTCAACCGAAATAGGCCTATTGTAAAATAAAAGTAATCCTACTCAGCAGCATACTTGGAATCATGCAGTGGGAATAATTGCTATGTTGTCATTCAGTTACCGCAGACATAAAGTGGAGACAGCATTTTTGTGAGTTTCCGCAGGGAGGCATATTAGCAACTAACGACTCTTTGAGAATGATGTCATTAGACACAGAGTGCAAGCGCAATCTAGTGAAGAATGGGACGGAAATCGGCCGTGTCCCTTGCAGAGGAACCCACCGAGCATTCGTCTTAAGCGATTTCGGGAGAATGACGAACATTCTAAATCTGGGTGATCGGACGGGGAACTGAACCGTACATCTTTCGAATACGAGTCCCGTGTCTTAACCAGTGCGCCTGCGCCACTTCTCCCGGTTCCAAGTTTCCAATTCAAGCGAGTGACGATGTGTGGTCCCGTACGGAAGGCAACAGGTCTGGCATCACATGGAAACGTTATTCGCTATCGCGATCTTTCAGCCGTGGGGAAAGTTGCACTCTGGCGCTACACGAGTGCTGCTAGCATTGCGTGGCGGTGAGGTCCACGTGCCTCGAGAGCGTTGCTCCGTATGCGAGCGCCTTATGTTGACGTCAGCGTCTGTCGTCAGATCGTATCACGTTGGACGCTGCTGTTAGCTCAGATGGCCGACCCTACGAAGTCAGGGTTCGAGGGCACCATTCCGAGTTTTGCAAACGGTCGCTGGATGGCGCTGTTGAGATGTCATCTTCCTGATGTTTTAAATCTTGTGATCTGATTGCTCCAACAATCGCAGCTCAGAAATGGATGGAGTGGTTTGCGTCCAGTGAGAGTTTACAGAGTGTTGCACAAAAATAGAAATTTGGACTAAACTCTACCGTTGGATGACTGTTTACTGTGCCGAAAACAATGCCTCGGATCAATTCTCTCATTTTCTGCTGGTTACCTTCAAGAAGGGCTGTTTACAATTGCTGTGCAGAGCTTCATCGCCGTCGTGGTTCTGCCTGCGGTGAACTTTTTTATGAAGGTCGTCCGAAATTTATTGTTCCAAAACCACTGATACTGTGTGCAGCGTAACTGAAGACTATCCAGTGGCACTGCTAGATAGTTTGGCACCCGTTTCAGAGTTTTAACTTGCCACCGGCCCCCATCACCACCAAACCCACGAAAACGTAGAGTTATTTTTTGTTTTATACAAGTGTGTGACAAAGCACGTTGATGCCCAGTATCCTATTTAAAATGCACGCATATTATCAAAATGGTAGAAATAAATCCTCCTCCCACCGCCCCGTGACCAAAAAATACACACAGCTACCATAGATGATACGTTCGTTTTTGAAGCTCTGTATTTTCCAAAGTATTACGTGTACAAATATAACTGACGTATGAATAGAGCAGGAAACTCACGAAGCTTGCATTTTGCGCTCTATAAATGTTCTATGAGTGCCCATGTGGTCACGCGACACACATCAAAGAGGTAGCCAAGCTCGTTCCATACCTTATGAAGCAACATCTTAGTAAGTGGATATAACAGCGGCACTGTACGCGATCTCCAAGCTGTTGGCTCTGAGCACTATGGGACTCAACTTCTGAGATCATTAGTCCCCTAGAACATAGAACTAGTTAAACCTAACTAACCTAAGGACATCACACACACATGCCCGAGGCAGGATTCGAACCTGCGATCGTAGCGGTCACGCTGTTCCAGACTGCAGCGCCTAGAACCGCACGGCCACTTCGGCCGACTCCAAGCTGTTCCAGTGTTCTCGTCAGTGGGGACACGCAAACATAGTCCATAACGTACCCCAAAGGAAAAAGTCACAACGCGTCAGGTCAGGCGATCTGAAGAGCCAAGAGAACAGAGACGTATCATCTTCACCACTATGCTCAATCCAGCGATGCGAAATTTTCTCGTTTAAGTAGCGAGGAACATCGATCTTGGAAGATGAAATACTCGGAACCAGCAGTCAGTTGTGAAAACGACAGCTACAACATAGCCATCACAGTCTTCCCACGGAGAAAAAACGGCACATACAGCTTTATCTGTGACACTACGAGAAAACGTTGACCTTCGGCGACACTCGTTCATACTCCACAATTTCATTACCTCATACTCTTTTAATGTGTCGTTTAACCTTTCCAGATAAATGGAAAGTTGCTTCCTCACTGAATATCAGCTTTGGGGCTAAATGTTCATTCTCAAGTGCTTCCTGTATTGTGATGCAAAATTGCAGACGCCAGCAGTACCCTTCCAGGTTTAATTGATAGACGACCTACAGACGGTACGATCTGAAATATAGCCGCCTTCGCAAAATCTTCTTCACAGTCTGATGCGGTATTCCAAGTTCGTGACCTCGCGCGGACCGCTGAATTTTTCGGATTGCGTACGAATTATTTTCCTCGCCCTCTCTCCGACTGCATCTAGCACACTTGATCGGCCGGTGCTTTTATGTTTACAGATACTTCCAGTGTCCCTAAATGGTCGATACTAACGCACAACGCTATGTTTACATGGCGGTTCAAAAAATGGTTCAAATGGCTATAAGCACTATGGGACTTAACTTCTGACGTCATTAGTCCCCTAGAACTTAGAACTACTTAAACCTAACTAACCTAATGACATCACACACATCCATGCCCCAGGCAGGATTCGAACCTTCGACCGTAGCGGTCGCGCGGTTCCAGACTGTATCGCCTAAAACCGCTCCGCCGGTCATGGCGGTTCGTTTCCGCAGTTTCTTCTGATCGGACGTTGCAGTATTGTAACAAACATCACGCGTATTCGACGACACAAAACCTCCTTCCTTGCTTTGTCATCGTTTTGTCAGGGCACTGCACCCGTAATGCCAGCTGGTGAGCACAATGTAAGCTCGGCGAGTTGACAGCTCTCTTCGTGCAGCAATCATTTTCGTACATAATTATAACACTTTGGTAAACGTGGAACTTTGAAAATGAATGAATCATTTATAGCAGCCATGTATCTCAGAACATGAACACTGACATCACTGTCTCTAGTATTGTGTGGGAATAAATTTTTGTTTACATTTTATTTTAGCGGTAAAATGTGCGAATTCATGCGAAAGGCACAGGTCCAGTCCGCAATCTCTCTCTAGCTGCCCGCTCGCTCCCATACAAGTCAGGAACGAAACGACGAGAGAAAAAAAGAATATTTTTACAACTCGTGCCACAAAACCCAGCAAATTTTGTCATAGCGATCTGGCAGCCAGTGAAGAGACCCGCACCCCTCCCCCAGCTGCGCCCTAGAACACCGCCCCGTGACTTACAATGAGACAGATGCATCGTTATACACATCGAAGTCTACAGTACATTCGACTTTGCTTAAGTATTTAACTCCTGCAATAAATCTATTCCCGATGGATTTAGCATTATTTGAGCAAAGGCTCAGGAACAGCTCAGAATAAACTTTTCATGTGGTCTGCAGCCGATGACTGATTTGATGCAGCTCTCCGTGCTGCTTCATCCTATGCAATGCTCATCTTCTCCGCATTAACTGCTGCGGCGTACATCTTTCTGAAACTGCCTACTGTATCGACCTCTTGGTTTTCCTCTACAATTTTTACTCTCCACTTTTACCTCCAGTTGTGCGTACACTGAACAAACACCAAAGGAAACCACAGAGAAATTCGAAGTAGGAATTAAAGTTCAGGGAGAAGAAATAAAAGGTTTGTCGATGATATTGTAATTCTGTCGGAGACGTACCCCTAGATGCCCTAGAATGTGTCCTATCAACCTTCTTCTACTCAGGTCGTGCTACGAATTTCTTTTCTCCCCAGTTCTGTTTATTAACTCCTCATTTGTTTACTTGATCTACCCACGTAATCTTCAGCATTCTTCTGTAGCACCACATTTCCTAAGCTTCTGTTCTGTTCTTGCCTAAACTGTTTATCGCCCATGTTTCACTACCATAGATGACCACACTGCACACAAATACTTTCAGAAATGATTTCCTCACATTTAATTCTACATTCGATCGTAACAATTTTATCTTCTTCAGAAACACTTTTCTTGACATTGTCAGTCTACGGTTTATACCCTCTCTACTTCGGCCGTCATCAGTTTTTTGCTGCCCAAGTAATAAAACTCATCTACTAAGTGTCTCGTTTAGTAATCTAATTACTTCAGCGTTACCCACAAATAACAACTACACTGAAACGCCAAAGAAACTGGTATAGACATGCGTTTTTAAATACAGGGATATGTAAACAGGAAGAATACTGCTCTGCAGTAGACAACGCCTAAGTGTCTGGCTCAATTGTTAGATCTGTTACAGCTGCTACAGTTTCAGGTTATCAAGATTTAAGTGAGTTTGATCGTGGTGTTATAGTCGGCGTAAGAGCGATGGGACACAGCAGCTCCGAGGTTTGGATGAAGTGGGGACTTTCACGTAAGACCATTTTACGAGTGTACCGTGAACTTGAGGAATCCGGTAAAAGATCAAATCTCCGTCATCGTTGCGGCCGAAAAAAGATCCCCCATGAACGAGACCAAAGACGACTGAAGAGAATCGTTCAACGTGACGGAAGTGCAATCTTTCCGCAAGTTGCTGCAGGTTTCAATGCTGTGCTATCAACAAGTGTCAGGGTACGAACCATTCAACGAAACATCATCCATATGGGCTTTCGGAGCCGAAGGCCCACCCCTGCACCGTTAATGACTGCACGACACAAAGTTTTAAGCCTCGCCTGGGCCCGTCAACACCGACATTAGACTGTTGATGACTGGAAACAGGTTGCCTGGTCGGATGAGCCTCGTTTCACATTGTATCGAGCGGATGGGCATGTGTGGGTATGGACACATACTCATGAATCAATGGACTCTGCATGCACGCTGGTGGATGCTCTGAAACGGTGTGGGCCGTGTGCGATTGGAGTGATATGGGACCCCGGCTACGGGTGACACTTACGTATGCATCCTGTATCATCACATACATCCATTCAAGTCCACTGTGCATTCCGACGGACTGGGGCAATTCCAATAGGGCAGTGCGACACCCCACACGTCCACAATTGATACAGAGTGGCTCCAGGAACACTCTTCTCAGTTTAACCGCTTCCGCTGGCCACCAAATTCCTCAGACATGAACATTATTGAGCGTATCTGGGATGCCTTGCAACGCGCTGTTCAGAAGAGATCTCCACCCCCTCGTACTTTTACGGGTTTATGGGCAGACCTACAGGATTCATGGTGTCATTTCCCTCCAGCACTACTTCAGACATTAGTCGAGTCCAAGCCAGATCCCGTTGCGGCAGTTCTCTGTGCTCTGGAGAGACGTACACGACATTAGGCAGCTATACCAGTATCTGTTGCTCTTCAGTGTATAACGTGTTAAACACGGAATTTCCTGAGCCCACTGTAACGGTGTTGTCGTTGTGTGTAGTGGCCAAACTCAACGATGAGTTATGTCAAGAATCTAGACAAACGAGCAGCATAGCACTCGCTCGTCTTGTATGATCAAAGATTTGTTTTATAACGGGCATCACACGCCCCTGGAGTCAGATCTGGGACACACCAGACGCCACTTTCAAAGAAAATGGGAAGGGGTGGAGAGGGGAAATGCTCTCGCTATACTTGTATCCTGTCCCACACACCACAGACTACATAAACACATACAGCTGCGCACTCAACTCCACTTCTGTTTCACGTTCATGGTCCACATTTTGTAATCAAAATCATTACTGTTAGAGGTCGTTGATGTAACGTGTCAGACATATTTTCAGCAGCCTGTAAGAATTCTTCAACCCTATTCACAATGTGTTTGTGGAGAATATCAACAATTAACGTTTAGTATGTCGTTCTAATAAGTCTAAATGTGGAAGTAATTCTATTAGTTTCAGCTACGTGCTTTCTGCAACATCTAGTGCTCCTCGTGCAATTTGGAACAAATAGTGCACAGTAAGTGTCCTATTTACACCGCATGCTTTGCTGACACAGCCACTCTCAACAGATGAATAGCTCAATATTTCCATGACTTGCTCCAAACTGAAAACTTAAGGTATCGCCAGTTGATCAGCCTTTAGAATGGCCTAACACTTTTTTTTTTTAATTTCTGTCAATTTATTTCCACGGAAAATGCCTCGCAGAGACGCACAGGAAGAACAAAAGGAAAACCAAAGCATGGTATCTCGTCTACAGAACGGCCACAACAGCCGGAGCGCTAGTTCAGTTTGACAGTGGCGTGAAGAGCGGCGAGGGGAGGGGGGGGGGAGGTGGGAGGGAATTTTTGCTCTTACCGACAGAACTGCCCTAACAGTCGATATCTATATCTACTTACACACTTCGCAAGCCACCATATGGTGCAAGGCGGAACGATACTTGTGGCACTACAAATCATTTCCTTTCTTGTTCCATAAGAAGATGGAGTGAGGGAAAAACGACTATCTGTATGCCTCCGTACGAACCTTAATTTCTCTTATCTTCGTGGCACTCGCGCAAAATGTGCGTTGACGGCAGTGTAGTCGTTTTGCAATCAGCTTCAAATGCCGGTTCTCTTGATTTCCTCGATAGTGTTTTGCGAAAAGAACTTCGTCTTCCCTGCAGCGATTCGCATTTGAATTTACGAAGCGTCTCTGTGATACTCGCGTGTTGATCGAATCTGCCGATAACAAATTTAGCGGCTTCGATGTCTTCCTTTAATCCGACCTGCTGGTGGTCCCAAAAGCTGGAGACGTACCCAGGAATGGGTTTTACTAGTGTCCTATACGCTGTCTCCCTCGTAAATTAGCTACGCCCTCCTGCAATTCTTCAATAAACTGAAGTCGACCACTCGTCTTCCCTACTGCCGCCCTTACGTCTTCGAGTCATTTCATATCGCTTAGCAACGTTAGGCGTAGATATTTAATCGAAATGAGCCGGCTGGAGTGGCCGAGCGGTTCTAGACGCTTCAGTCTGGAACCGCGCGACTGCTGCGGTCGCAGGTTCGAATCCTGCCTCGGGCATGGATGTGTGTGATGTCCTTAGGTTAGTTAGGTTTAAGTAGTTCTAAGTTCTAGGAGACTGATGACCTCAGATATTAAGTCCCATAGTGCTCAGAGCCATTTAATCGAAGTGATTGCGTCACTTCGATTAAATACTATGGGATTTATCCGAGTACCATGAAATTGTTTTTCTTACTCATCTACATTAACTTAAATTTTCCTACATTTAGAGCAGGCTGCCGATCATCATACCAACTAGAAATTTCGTCTTAGCCATTTTGTATCCCCCCAACAGTCACTCAACAGCGACGCCTTCCCGTGCACCACCATCGCGTAAATGGAAACTCAAATCAGTGTGATTGGTCGGTAATGTTATCTACAAGCCCCTCTTCTCCCCTCTCCCTGCTTCTACACATGAATCCAGCAAAAGGGCATAGGCCTCAGTCACAAGTAATGCTGTGCACAGAAAAAGTAAACCTGTAATGAAAAGTGTTTGAAAACTTTCAGATTTAAAAGACGAAAGTGTCTGGAAATCACAAGTGTTATTGTTGCCCACGCTACAGGCGCTGTAACGTAGGAAGTGCTGTAATGCCGCTCACTGCAGTGGTGCAAGTGTAAGCCCTATCTCTGGTGGTCGTGTGAGTCATGTGGATTGACTGCGTTTGTTTACTACTGATGGTTGATAGTGACGAAAGCTCCGCTACTTCACTGAATGAGACGACAGAGAAGAATGCTGGTGTTTTTCACTGGCTGCAGAAGGGTAGTAATTGGCCAAGCGGAATAAGTGAAACAGTGGAATGCATGATACGGGAACTCAATAATACTGTGGAGTAAACATAGCGTACTGCTTTTATGGTTCAAATGGCTCTGAGCACTATGGGACTTAACATCTGAGGTCATCAGTCCCCTGCCGGCCGAAGTGGCCGTGCGGTTCTAGGCGCTGCAGTCTGGAACTGCGAGACCGCAACGGTCGCAGGTTCGAATCCTGCCTCGGGCATGGATGTGTGTGATGTCCTTAGGTTAGTTAGGTTTAATTAGTTCTAAGTTCTAGGGGACTAATAACCTCAGAAGTTGAGTCCCATAGTGCTCAGAGCCATTTGAACCATCATCAGTCCCCTAGAACTTAAGAACTACTTAAACCTAACTAACCTAATGACATCACACACATCCATGCCCGAGGCAAGATTCGAACCTCCGACCGTGGCGGTCGTGCGGTTCTAGACTGAAGCGCCTAGAACCGCTCGGCCACTTGTGCATTCACAAATTGTGAAACAGACGTTTATTTAAATTTTATCTCACAAATTTGTGAATTTTAACAACATAAAATTAATACTTAAATCATTTGTTTCTTTGGTCTTCTTACTAAGAGACTACTGCACTTGTGAGGATTAAGTTTAGATCGAACTGGAAACATAATTAATCTTTGTATAACGTGATCAAATGTCTTTTTTTCTCATTACTCTCGCAGGGATGGTTAACTTAGTAGTTTTAGCAAAAGTCGGTAACATAAGAGGGCGAGACGATATCCAACTTCACATGCGGTGCTCATGCTACGCCAATCAGAGGTCGACTCCTGAACTGATAGACCAAAGGTGTCTTACATCATATTGTTCGTATCGATTCCCCTGCAACACTGTGGTACGCTGTAAACAGTTAACGGTTACACCCTGTATGAATTTTATGTGGAGATGAAAACTGCTCGAAATGTGTACACACGCATCAGATTGACCGGCAGCACACTCCCACATTTCAGAATCTGTCTACCATTTGTCTCGTAGATATATGGCCATGCACTCACGTAAATTAGCCCTACGAGCTGTGTCTCGGAATTAATCAAGACATATTCCGTCCCTTACTAGTGTGATAACTATAATTAGGTGTTTGTGGTACTTTCTACAAAAAGTAACTTTCTGTCTTTTGGTGAATTTCGAGCTTCATCCGTAACAGGAAAGGTTCAGCACCACTTTTTTCATAATAAATAAACATCAGAAAACAGAGGAAATATTCGGAATATTCAAAGTTCATATCTTGTTGTCATAATTCCAAATAAGATATTTTGTTGATGCACTATGAAGCCATTTCTCAGTACCGCTGCAGCACACTTCATCAATTCAGAGACGCTGCGATACGCTGAAGCACAATACGAAACCTAAAAATGGGGGGCTATCGCTTCTTTACATATAGTAAAAAAATAGTGATATATGAGCTGTGACGCACTCGTAAACCAAGCGAAACGTCTTTGAATTTATCTCTTTAAATACTTCAGCTAAGTCCATTATAGATATCGAATGAAAATTATTAAGATGTCTGTGAAACACTTGTACAAAATACATATCATTTTAGAGCGGGATCGTCAGATACTAGCGATGCAATGATATACAAAACACGCGGGCGCTTACGGACAAACATTAAGCCACAATATAGTCATGTGATTGTTGAAATTAATGTATGTTGACGACAAAAACTTTACTCTGACTATTTGAATCCTCGCTCCATAGATACTCCTTCTCTACGTTGTGGACGAGTGAAAAAAGAGAGCGAAATGAACGAGAGTACAAGGTGCGGAAGAATCTAAAAATGCAACTGTTTTATTTATACCTAAACGCGACTGTTATAAATATCAACTGAAATACATAAATAGTTGTCACCAACGACTTTTGTCAATCTTTCCGCTACGTGATTCTGAAGGGTTAGATCTCCAACATCTCCGTAATGCCACAGACCGCCCCAAAATTTTTTGGAGGTATAGCCATCCGAAAAGCTTAGCGGGAAGACCAATAAAAGTCGCTCATTACAGTTTTCCGCATTTTAGTCGATCAGAGGAATATCTCTAAATATGTAGTACATTCTACATACAAGACATCATTTTAAGTCCTTGTATTTGTTACTTTTCTCTAAATCGGAAAGTAGTTACTTAATATACAGGGCAAATCACCTAAAACTTGGAGCCCCTTTATTTTATGAACGGTTCAAGGTATCGAAACGAGGTTTTGGCCACATAACAGCAGGCAGAGGAGCACATATTTCTGATATGTGGATAATGCCCTTAACTCTTGTCAACAAGTCCGTTTTTAAGGGAAATAGTGTATCTTTAATAGCATTCAAAACTCTGTAGACAAAGGTCGTAAAGGATACAAGTGCACATATTTCTATTGGTGACTGTGTACTGGACATTATATCAGTATTTACGTTATTTGCAGACTAACAATTACAGGCACTAGGTACACGTGGCAAGAGCAAGCGGCAGGTCAGGTGTTGAAGTGCGAACAGGTGCACGCAAAATCGTTAGTCTGTAAAAACATCAGGTAGTAAATTATGTGATGTATTTTGTGGGATGACTATGCGACTGATACGTGTACCGTACAGCATACAAAAATGTCTCACTTATACTGATGCGGCCCACCACAAATCTGCGTCTTGTGCCATCCTCTTTATCTTAAAGTAACACCCACAACCCACGTGCTCAATTATTTGTTGGATGTATTCCCTCTGTCTTCCCCTTCAGTTTCGAGCCTTCTACAGCTGCCTCTAGTACCATGGAAGTTACTCCCCAGTATCCCAAGATATGTCCTATCGTCCTGTCCCTTCTTGTCAGTGATCTTCATACTTTCTAGTCTTCACCGTTTTTGCGGAATTCTACAATTCTTAACTGTCCATCTAATTTTCTACATCTTTCTACAGCACCACATCTCAGACGCTTCAGTTCTCTTTTTTTCCGGTTTTTCCATAGTCCAAGATTCACTACCACCCAATGATGTTCTCCAAATGGACAATCTCAGAAATTTCCTCAGATTAGGACCTTTGCTTGATGCTAATAGAATTCTTTTGGCCAGGAATGCCCTCTTTGCCTATGCTAATCTGCTTTTACGTCAACCTTGCTTCTGCCGTCATCTGTTATTTTGCTTCAAAGGCAGCAGATTGTTCAAAAGGTTCAAATGGCTCTGAGCACTATGGGTCTTAACATGTGAGGTCATCAGTCCCCTAGAACTTAGAACTACTTAAACCTAACTAACATAAGGACATCACACACATCCATGCCCTAGACAGGATACGAACCTGAGACCGTAGCAGTCGCGCGGTCCCGTACTGGAGCGCCTAGAACCGCTCGGCCACAACGGCCGGCGAGAGGCAGCAGAATTCCATAATTTCGTCTTCTTCGTGCTCACTTAATTTTGGTGTTAAGTTTATCGTTACTATCATACCTGCCACTCCTCATTTCTTTCGTCTTTCTTCGGCTTACGTTCAACCTATATTTTGTACTCATTAGGCTGCTTATTCTTGTTCACTTTCACTGACGACAGCAATATCGCTAGCGATTCTTATGATTGGTGTCCTTTCATCCTAAATTTAATTTCACTATTGAACCTTTCTTTTATTTCCGTCAAGTTTCTCCGATTTTTAGATTGAACAGCAGAGACGAAACACTACATCCTTCTCTTAACCTTTTGAATCGGAGGAGTTCTTATTTGGTCTTCCATACTCACGGTTCTCTCTTGATTCGTGAACACGCCGTACTTTAGTCGCCAGCCTCTTCTGTGCCTCTACTTGCCCGAAATCTGTTGGTCGTCTAGCAGATTCTCAATTTTCTTTTCTGTTCTTCCGGATACTATTCTTGTCATCAACATGAATCCATGAGCTGTTGAGCTGATTGTGCGACATTTCTCTCACTTATCTACACTTGCTGCCTTCGAAATTATGTGGAAGACATTTTTCCGAAAGTCCCATGGTACACATTCTACAGATCATTTACCTGTCACTTCCACTACTGATTTTTAAATTTCAAAGGAATGTTACCTATCTCTTCTGCCTTGTTTAACTGAAAGTTTTTCAATGCTTTTTAAAATTCTAATTAGAATACTGGATACTTTTTGTCTTCCATGTCGACTCCCACTTCTATCACGTCATCAGACAAGTCGTCCCGTACGTAGATGTCTTAAATGCACTCTTTTTACCTATTCGATCACTCCTCTGGCTAACAGTGGAATTCCCATTGCGCTCTTAATGTTGACACCGTTACTTTTAATTTCATCAAAAGTTATTTTCACTTTTTTGTATGCTGAATTAATCCTTCCAATGACCATTTTCTTTTCAATTTCTTCACATTTTTCCTGAAGCCTTTTCGGCTTGGCTTCCCTACACTTTCTACTTATTTCGTTCTTTGGTAGCTTCTATCTTTGTATTCCTGCTTTTAGACGAGCATTTTTGCACTTCTTTCTTTCGTCGATCTGTTGCAGTACTTCTTCTTTTAGCCAATGTTTCTTCGTATTTACCTTTCTTGAACTTATGTTTGTCCTTACAGATTCGGGGATCGCCCTTTTAGAGGTTCCAGTCATCTTCAACGGAACTGCCCACTGTGGTAATCATCATTGCAGTATCTACATTCTACAGCCGCACAGAACTTCAAACGCCTCTGATCATTTCTCACTCCTTCAGAATCCCATCTCTTCCAACACTGTTTGTTCTCTAACATTGTCTTAAACTTCAGTCTAACCTTCATTATTAAATTTCTATCCGAGTATATATCTATTCCTGCGTACGCCATACAATCCAGTGAATCAGTACTTGTTACCATAACGTTGGCGTTGAATCTTTTATCAAAAACTTCGGAGAAATTATCCAAAATTAAAATACATGATGGCCGTAATCGTTTGTTGAGGTGGGAACAGTGCCGAGTGAGGTTTCAGGCTAAACCCCGCCGTTGTTTCGATTTTTACTTATTTGCACAAAAGTTTTTCGTTTAACGCGTGTACTACATCTCAAATAGTTTTCCCCTGCCCCTTCTGATACAGTGGAAACTAAAATATATTTTCATTCACAACAATCGAAGTTGATCCCGTACCCATGTCGTAAGTGGGGCGAAGGGGAAGTACGTTTTGGGTTGGGTTGGGGTTGGGTTGTTTGGGGGAAGAGACCAAACAGTGAGGTCATCGGACTCATCGGATTAGGGAAGGACGGGGAAGGAAGTCGGCCGTGCCCTTTCTAAGGAACCATCCCAGCATTTAAATTTAGCGATTTCGGGAAATCACGGAAAACCTGAATCAGGATGGCCGGACGCGGGATTGAACGGTCGTCCTCCCGAATGCGAGTCCAGTGTGCTAGCCACTGCGCCACCTCGCTCGGTGAAGTACGTTTTGCCTTCGTTAGTAGCGTAGGTGTATCTATTTGCTGCGGCGACGAAGCCGTGGGCTTGGCGGTGTTTCAGATCTTCATCATGTCAGCTGACAGAGTTAAGGACAAAATTACGTAGCCCTGTGCCTTCTATCATTTGCACGAAATCCTCGTTTCGGTATCTTGAACGGTTCAAGAAATAAAAAGGGTGCAAGTTGTAGATGACTTGAGCTATATGCGTTGGTGTAAGCGGTTCTGGTTGCAACAGAACTTACGGGTCGCCCAAGATAGCGCCATGCAGACTAAAGCCACTTCCTTCAAAAATGTCTTCGTCAGCATAGAACACAATGGGCACTCTCTGTAATCGGGTTCGTCGAACTGTAATTTTTCACAATCTTCTAGTTGCTTCATAACATCGTATCAATCAGTCCTCATGACTTTTAGTGAACAAAGTAAACAATTTTTATTGTAGGCAACTGGCGTTATGAGGTTGGAAATTCGCTTATTGACGATGATGAATTTTGTCGACTCAGTTGCCTTACTTGTCGACTCAGGGAATCAGTTGCCTTACTAGGCCCCTAAGCGGTTATCATTCTTTGCTGCAGCTACAAATTTTGTTCGCAAAAGCAACGACCAATAAGTGTCGCGGGAACCTGCTTAACGCCTTATCGATCGACCAAGCCAGCTCACGACAAGTGACGTATTTCGCCCTCTAAGAGCTGTCAACGTCACTGGTGGTTGTGATAACTGGAGTTAACCAAACACATTACTGCATGCGAACAAATGTCTCTTGAAACTCAGTACCGTTCTTTCCACAAGTGTCAGCCACATAACTTTTGCTAATGTTAGAGGGTGTACTTTTTGGTTAAAGCTCTCCATTAAGTTCTGATACATTGAAGGAGCAATTTTTACCGTCTTGCTGTAGAAAGTTGAACATTTATTTTGTCAAAAGTTGACTTGCTTAAGATACAGTACCGCAACATTAATATGAGCCGTGAAACAGCTACCAGCCATTCTGCGCAAGACACTAGACAGCTTGAAACACCAATTTCACACCAGTAAACTCAATATCCTCGCAGAATACAATACAGAAACTTGCCGAATCGTTGTGAAATCTTTAAAAGATTGCTGCTTACTCGTATAATCACATGTATGTTTACACGTAGCGCTTGCGTAAAAGGTAAGCAAAGAAGAAAAAAAATGGTTCAAATGGCTCTGAGCACTATGGGACTCAACTGCTGTGGTCATTAGTCACCTAGAACTTAGAACTACTTAAACCTAACTAACCTAAGGACATCACACACATCCATGCCCGAGGCAGGATTCGAACCTGCGACCGTAGCATTCGCACGGTTCCGGACTGCGCGCCTAGAACCACGAGACCACCGCGGCCGGCTGCAAAGAAGATTTTGGGTTAACATCGCGTCGACACAGAGATTATTAGAGACGGAGTAGAAGTTCGAACTGTTTTCAAGGGTGGAGAAGGAAATCAGCAGCGTCCCTTCAAGGAAACTGTGGAAAAATTTGTTCAAATGCTTCAGTGGGTCTAAGCACTATGGGACTTAACATCAGGGGTCATCAGTCCCCTAGACCTAGAACTACTTAAACCTAACTAACCTAAGGACATCACACACATCCATGCCCGAGGCAGGAATCGAACCTGCGACCTTAGCAGCAGCGCGGTTCCGGACTGAAGCGCCTAGAACCACTCGGCCACAACGTCCGGCAAAAAATTTGTCTCGAGCGATTTAGGGAAATTACAGAAAATCTGAATCTGAATGACCCGGTGCGGACTTGAACCGTCGACCTCCCGAATGCTAACCTCTGCGCCGACTCGGCCGGTATCGCTTCTGTGCCATCCCATACACTGCCTGATAGGTGATAGTATTATATATATGTATCGCTTAGTCTCTGCCAATTTATAGCGAGGAGACTGTGCCGCAATAGAACTTAAAAAGAAATTGCTGTACCTTTAATACTTTTAAACAATTTTTTCCCTCAAAAACATTAAAGAATGGTATTTGTTGTCATATACAACGCCGTATCATTATGTCGTCCTTAAACTACGTTTTTAAACAGAAGAAGTGTTATTTACGTAATTATGTAGTAAATGCATGGTACATACAGCAAACGCCAACAATAAATAAATAAAAATTATCTCCCCTCAGTCGTCATCCACGCTTCTAAACAATATCAAGATTATGTTGGTATCTGTATCAGTGTGTGTCCCACATTTTATGTAAACATTATACATATTTGCACCTCATTATGCCGTCGGTTCATGCTGAAACATGCCAAGACACTGTGAGGTCATGTAGTCTAGTTCCCATGAGTTAATGTTTTGCCACTCCAAACTTTAAGCTTAAAAAGTCTGTTACTGTTTTGCTACAGACCGATTTACAAAGAAAATCGACTTGATATCATATTTTGTGCTCCGTAGGAATGTAAAATTTTGAAGAAAACACTGCAAGACTTCTCTGTAAACAGGTGGTTCATACATTTTGCAACTGTCTGTACTTCGGATTTATGTACTATGTCAAATTATGACCGTAACGTTTAAATTTTCCTTTACTTAATAGCACCTTGACACACATAAACACGCAACAGAGGATCAGTAATTTGTCCCATAAGTCTACTGCAACCATCTGACGATGAAAATTTGGCCCGAAACTGGTACATTTAAAAATGTCACCAGTTTAATGGTTGGCGATTATTTCACAACTTACCTGATGGCTGAACACCCAACTGGAGGTCCAATTTTCCCCAAAGCGTTTCAGTGAAGTTTGTGTCGAGTCTTTGAAAAATCGTGTCCAGAAAATTCAGCTGATTTTCTATGAACCAAGGAGCACTGGCCATTTGTGGTGAGCAGAGGAGCTTCTGATTCCAGTTCATTATTACATGGTACTGTTTGAACCAATTTCATAAGCGTCCACCGTCGTTTTGCTATCGAAGAGAAGATGTAGTCCAAGGTCAAGTTACAGGCCATCACACCTTCTACTTTGAATTCAATGATGCCAAAGCCCCCCACGAGCTCAGCCACTCACGGCCGTGCAGTGAGGCCTGCAATTATCGTATGGCAACGATACTTGACAGATACGGTAGTGTGTTAACACAGAACCAATGTACACTAGAAAAAAATTAGTTCCAAGTCTGGTCACCAGGTGAAAATGTTGCCCTGCACAGCATCTCGTCGACGTTTCCGTTGCTCAAGTGAATAATTTGTGTAAGCAGCGGTTAGTAATGAAGTCAATATTATGCCTTTCTCACTTGTTTGATCTTTTCTGCCCACCTCCGGCTCCTTATCCGTTACAAATGGAAACATTTCTATGTATATTTTTTGGATTCACAGCACCAGATTCGCACCTGGTGAGCAAAAGTGGAACTTTTTTTTCCTAGCGTAAATCGATTCCGCATTAATGCATTAGAATATCTATGAAGTTTCACTTCCACAGGATAATTACAGTCCATACAGGACTTATGTGAGTAGCTGTACTTTAAGTATAACCACGCGCTACACAACAGTCACCAAACATCCACCAGAATCACACTCTCTACTCAGGACGTCACATCACGAAAATGAGTCGCTTCCCCCTGAAACCATATTTTGCTGCTCATCGCACAAACGACGTCATTGTTTGAATCTCTTTAACACTATCGCCTAAAATGACGAGCTGTAGCTGCATGCAGTGGTTATGGCATGTAAATCGTACGACGATCTCAGATCGCAAATGCGCGCCCCACTATACGAATGCGCGGAATTCAGCTTCTGACTAACAGTTGGACTATAAACGTATTCTAAAACGAAGATGTATGCGTGTCACGTGGTAGCCACTCTGGTAAACAGCTAACATGGAAATGGCGAAGAGAGTAGCCCTGGTGATGGGGAGGAGGGTCCACAGCAACTACTGGGAAGTGCAACGAGTATCACCATTATGAGCAGACAAGACCATATGGACATTTCCCAACGTATACAGCCCCAACTGAGAGGAAAAAGAAGTCAGAAAAAGGCCTGCTATATGCTACTCAAGATGAAAAGTTTTGAGGTCTACCATAGCCAACAATCAGACTAGCTGATATGTAAAACAATCATACTGACACGGTCTGTAGCCGGTATCAGGGAGTGTTGCTTTCCGTATGTGATGTTTCGCTAGCCGCGAGATGACGGGCGTGGAACAACGAAGCCTTAAGGAGGAAAAGACAAACTGCAGAATGTCAGTAGTCGCACGGGCAGGTGAATATGGCGGTTTGCACACCGAGCGGGTTGGTGGGCTTCGCCCGAATTTGAGTTTACGTCAAGCACTAGGTGGCAACGGCCTTGCCGCAGTGGAAACACCGGTTCCCGTCAGATCACAAAGTTATGCGCTGTCGGGCGTGGCCGGCACTTGGAGGGTGACCGTCCGGGACGCCATGCGCTGTTGCCATTTTTCGGGGTGCACTCAACCTCGTGATGCCAATTGAGGAGCTACTCAACCGAATAGTAGTGGCTCCGGTCAAACAAAACCATCATAACGACCGGGAGAGCGGTGTGCTGAGCACACTCCCCTCCTATCCGAATCCTCAGCTGAGGATGACTCGGCAGTCGGATGATCCCAATGGGCCACTTGTGGCCTGAACACGGAGTACTCAATCACTAGGTGATGTGGTGCCGAAGAGTACATTGGCAGTTGGTGTATGCAGCAGTGGTGGTCGAGCAATGTCGTTGAAATGTTATTAACCCGTCACGTAGGGGCATGCATCGAGGTACAGGGCTGGACACGAAGAAAGCTCCGTGATGCAACGGGTTGAATCGGCCATTCTAACCGCACTGGGCGGCAGCACTGTGTGGCTCGCAAAAAGTGGAATGCGGTGGATGTAAAGCACCTTCAATTAATGGCACACTGGAAGGGGGTTGTAGTTGATAGAAACATATACAAGAAATGTATTTGCAGTTGAGAATATAGACCACCATATAATAATGGTGTAATTGAATTTGTGGAGGACCGGATTGGAACCCGGAGTTATCGCTTGTCGTGAGCGGTCGCCTTACCATAAGGCTAACCGGGCACGATCCACGGCGTGACCCGACCTCCGTATGTCGTCAGCCACGTGTCTACAGCCTGCACTCATACATTCATTGTACATATTCCTGTACAGCGAAGACATTTTAATGGAAAGTCGCATTACAGGCACTGCAGCATCGTATGTGCTAGCTGATACCGGACAGGCAACTATTAATATGTCTCCCCTGTAGAGGACTATACATAATGAATATACAAGTGCAGACTGTAGACACATGGTTAACGACCTGTGGAGGTTTGGGTCTGTTCGTGCGCTCATAACGAAGTGGAAAGGCACCCTCTCGCGATGAGCAGGAAATCCTTGTTCTGGTCCCGCTCCGGCAGAAAATTTCATTGCCGTCATTCCATTATACAACTGACGGTTGTCCATATTCACAACTGGGAATAGATGTCATGTATTTCATAACGGCTGTAGTCGCCGCAGTGCCTGTTTCTTCTGACATGCATGCATGTGGCGAAGGAATATTGCATCGCATTTCAGAACACACAGGCTCTGGAATAACGTATCGATGGAAAGGTACTCTATGTGACTGAACAAAAATGAACTCCACTTTAGAATGATGTGGATGAGCATCTGAAATTCTGTAAAATATCGTGTTTTAATTTTTTTAGTGGGTCTCACCCCGTTCCTAACAGGAACTGACATCTATTGGTTTTATGTGATTTTTGTATGTTATCTCTGTCAGCTGATGTGTTCGCTGCACTTGAAACGTAAGGTTTTTATTATTAAGTCTGGTAAAGTAATTTTAAAGCTGGGGTGTGATTTACAATTTATTGAGCATCTTAAGCGCTGCCGAGTAAGTGAAACATAATCTTACTTAATCATTCCAACTTGTAGTTATTGTCCCATTAGTTTACCACAGCAATCGTTCGCAAGCGTTTTTGCTGCTGTACAGCTACTACTAGAGTTTAATTTCGCATAAGTCAGTTAACTGCTGAGTAATTGTAACGGCACCGTTAGGTGATGGTGTGTACCTTTTATTTAAAGTTGAGTTTTTAAAAGTGTTCCTTATCCATGAATATATTCTTTACTAATAACTGCTGTAATTATGTATTACAATACCGAACTTTTGGCGGGTTGTGGACTTTTAAAATAATTGTATTTGTTGTTATACGTACGCTCGTTTCAAGTTACCTGTACCAACCTGTAGCCAGACTCTTCATGATACTGCAGGCGGCCACTGTCGGCATAACATGGTACGTGGGGGCGTGTTGTGCGCGTTTTGTAACTGCTTTGTGATGAATGTTTTTCGTGCAGCTGTTTAATTAATCTTAAGTATTCTACATCTACATCCATACTCCGCAAGCCACCTGACGGTGCGTGGCGGAGGGTACCTTGAGTACCTCTAGCGGTTCTCCCTTCTATTCCAGTCTCGTATTGTTCTTGGAAAGAAAAATTGTCGGTATGCCTCTGTGTGGGTTCTAATCTCTCTTATTTTATCCTCATGGTCCCTTCGCGAGATATACGTAGGAGGGAGCAATACACTGCTTGATTCCTCGGTGAAGATATGTTCTCGAAACTTCAGCGTCTCTCTTGCAGAGTCTTCCACTGTAGTTTACCTATCATCTCCGTAACGCTTTCGCGATTACTAAATGATGCTGTAACGAAACGCGCTGCTCTCCGTTGGATCTTCTCTATCTCTTCTGTCAACCCTATCTGGTACGGATCCCACACCGGTGAGCAGTATTCAAGCAGTGGGCGAACAAGTGTACTGTAACCTAGTTCCTTTGTTTTCGGACTGCATTTCCTTAGGATTCTTCTAATGAATCTCAATCTGTCATCTGCTTTACCGACGATAAATTTTATATGGTTATTCCATTGTAAATCACTCCTAATGCCTACTCCCATATAATTTATGGAATTAACTGATTCTAGTTGCTGACGTGCTATATTGTAGCTAAATGATAAAGGATCTTTCTTTCTATGTATTCGCAGCACACTACACTTGTCTACATTGAGGTTCATTTCCCATTCCCTGCACCATGCGTCAATTCGTTGCAGATCCTCCTGTATTTCAGTACAATTTTCCATTGTTACAACCTCTCGATAGATTACAGCATCATCCGCAAAAAGCCTCAGTGAACTTCCGATGTTATCCACAAGGTCATTTATATATATTGTGAATAGCAACGGTCCTACGACACTCCCCTGTGGCAGACATGAAATCACTCTTACTTCAGAAGACTTCTCTCCATCGAGAATGACATGATGCGTTCTGTTATCTAGGAACTCTTCAATCCAATCACACAATTGGTCTGATAGTCTATATGCTCTTTCGCAAATATTTTTGCTGCTGGACAGCTACTACTAGAGTTTAATATCGTATAAGCAAATTGACTGCTGAGTAATTGTATTATAACAAAGTGTTCCGAAAGTCTCCTCGCGTTGGCTGTCGGATCATAAAATCAACTTGATTCAATATTTCGGCGATCCAACTACCCATAATCTTCAAGAGAACGCTGCTGCTGAGTCCCACTGGCAACTGTTGTCAAGGCTGCAAATCGTCTTCCTGTATAGACCTCCGTGTCGTGCACGGCGCATGCGCCGCCCATGACAGTCACTGTTCCCTAAGACTAGGCAGGAGGTGCCGCCGTAAGTACAACACCGGCGGCGGCGATGTATCGCACTCATACACTGTCTTCAAACACTTGGGCTGGCCGACTTTGAACGCAGGATGGTAGTTGGAGCTAGATTCCTCGGACATCCCATGTCAAGAGTGCCGAGAATACCAAATTTCAGCCGGCCGTTGTGGCCGAGCGGTTCTATGCGCTTAGTCCGGAACCGCGCTGCTGCTACGGTCGCAGGTTCGAATCCTGCCTTGGGCATGGATGTGTGTGATGTCCTTAGGTTATTTAGGTTTAAGTAGTTTCTAAGTCTATGGGACTGATGACTTCTGATGTTAAGTCCCATAGCGCTCACAGCCACCAAATTTCAGGCATTATCTCTCGCCACTGACAACACAGGCTACGTGGGGTAGCCGCGCGGTCTCAGGCACCTTGTCACAGTCCGTGCGGCTCTCCCCGTCGGAGGTTCGAGTCTTCCCTAGGGCATGGGTGTGTGTGTTGTCCATAGCGTAAGTTAGTTTAAGTTAGATTAAATAGTGACTTAGGGACCGATGACATCAGCAGTTTGGTCCCATAAGACCTTATCACCACCGACAACACAGTGGCTTACGGGCTTCACTTAACAACCGAGAGCAGCAGCATTTGCGCGTAGTTCTCAGTGCTAAGAGACAAGCATGCGTTGATGGCTTACGGTATCACTACATCGCCTGCAGTGCCTGTCCTGCACTTGTGACCATATTGGCTGCGTCCTAGAGGACTGGAAATCCGTAGCCTGGTCAGATGAGTCCCAATTTCAGTTGGTAAGAGTTGATGGTACGAGTCGAGTGTGGTGCAGACTCCACAAAGTCATGGACCCAAGTTGTTAACACTGGCACTTTGCAAGCTGGTGGTGGATCCATAATGGTGTGGGCTGTTCATCTAATTGGAGTCTATTTTCAACCATTAATGGGTTTCATTTTCCCAAACAATGATGGAATGTTTAGGATGAAAACGTACCATGTTGCAATGGCACAGTTGTCTGAGATTGGTCTGAAAAACACTCTGGACAATTCGAGTAAAAGATTTGGCCACCCAGATCACCGAACAAGAATCCCAATGAACATTTATGGAACGTAATCGAGAGGTCAGTTCCTGCACAAAATAATACACTGGCAACACTTTCGCAATTATGGATGGCTTTAGAGGCAGCATGGCTCAGTATTTCTGCAGGAGACTTCCAACGACTTGTTGAGTCATTGACACATCGAGCTGCACCATGTTGGACATAAGGAGGTCCATCATGATATTAGGTGGTATCCTGACTTTTGTCGCCTCATTTTATATGACATTTTATAAACGTAAAGGGAGAATAACATTTTAAATAACAGTATTTGTCTTACAGATTATGTCTACATTGTCATTCCTGTATGCAAATTGTAATCACATTGGCAACTTCCCTCACGACCTACAGCTAACTTCCCAGTTCCCAATGATTCAAGAATTGATCAACTACATTTAAGATTTTATATGTTGTTGTTGTTGTTGTTGTGGTCTTCAGTCCTGAGACTGGTCTGATGCAGCTCTCCATGCTACTCTATCCTGTCCAAACTTCTTCATCTCCCAGTACCTACTGCAGGCTACATTCTTCTGAATCTGGTTAGTGTACTCATCTCTTGGTCTCCCTCTACGATTTTTACCCTCCACGATGCCCTCCAGTACTAAACTGGTGATCCCTTGATGCCTCAGAACATGTCCTACCAACCGATCCCTTCTTCTAGTCAAGTTGTGCCATAAGCTCCTCTTCTCCCCAATTCTATTCAATACCTCCTCATTAGTTATGTGATCTACACATCTAATCTTCAGCATTCCTCTGTAGCACCACATTTCGAAAGCTTTTATTCTCTTCTTGTCTAAACTATTTATCGTCCACGTTTCAATTCCATACATGGCTACACTCCACACAAATACTTTCAGAAACGACTTCCTCACACTTAAATCTATACTCGATGTTAACAAATTTCACTTCTTCAGAAACGCTTTCCTTGCCATTGCCAGTCTACATTTTATATCCTCTCTACTTCGACCGTCATCAGTTATTTTGCTCCCCAAATAGCAAAATTCCTTTACTACTTTAATTGTCTCATTTCCTAATCTAATTCCCTCAGCATCACCCGACTTAATTCGACTACACTCCATTATCCTCGTCTTGCTTTTGTTGATGTTCATCTTATGCCCTCCTTTCAAGACACTGTCCATTCCGTTCAACTGCTCTTCCAAGTCCTTTGCCGTCTCTGACAGAATTACAATGTCATCGGCGAACCACAAAGTTTTTATTTCTTCTGCATGGATTTTAAGACCTACTCCAAATTTTTCGTTTGCTTCCTTTACTGCTTGCTCAATATACAGATTGAATAACATCGGGGATAGGCTACAACCCTGTCTCACTCCCTTCCCTACCACTACTTCCCTTTCATGCCCCTCGACTCTTATAACTGCCATCTGGTTTCTGTACAAATTGTAAATAGCCTTTCGCTCCCTGTATTTTACCCCTGCCACCTTCAGAATTTGAAAGAGAGTATTCCAGTCAACATTGTCAAAAGCTTTCTCAAAGTCTACAAATGCTAGAAACGTAGGTTTGCCTTTCCTTAATCTTTCTTCTAAGATAAGTCGTAGGGTCAGTATTACCTCATGTGTTCCAATATTTCTACGGAATCCAAACTGATCTTCCCCGATGTCGGCTTCTACCAGTTTTTCCATTCGTCTGTAAAGAATTCGCGTTAGTAATTTGCAGCTGTGACTTATTAAACTGATAGTTCGGTAATTTTCACATCTGTCAACACCTGCTTTCTTTGGGATTGGAATTATTATATTTTTCTTGAAGTCTGAGGGAATTTCGATTGTCTCATACATCTTGCTCACCAGATGGTAGAGTTTTGTCAGGACTGGCTCTCCCAAGGCTGTCAGTAGTTCTAATGGAATGTTGTCTACTCCCGGGGCCTTGTTTCGACTTAGGTCTTTCAGTGCTCTGTCAAACTCTTCAGGCAGTATCATATCTCCCATTTCATCTTCATCTACATCCTCTTCCATTTCCATGATGTTGTCCTCAAGAACATCGCCCCTGTATAGCAACAAAATAAATGCATCTGCAGTTGTTTTGGTAGTAGAAGAACTGTGCTACTATGAGCCTAACTGTGACGATTTAATGAGACATTTTAGGGAATTGTATAGACCAGGGACAGCCAAGATTTCTACTCGCAGGCTGTACCCTGGCACGAGGCATATAGCGCTCCGCCTCGCTTCACATTTGTCTCCGCCGCCACGCTGCGCTGTCCGAGCAGGAGTGGTGCATTTAAATGGCAGTACAGCCACGCTGCATAAGCCTTGGTTTTACATCTCACATTCCGCAGCAACATAGATCGCAAACAAAACAAATTTTCCGTGTTATTTAATTATTTTTGGATCGCTGAAGACATGAATTTTATCTGGTGAAATTGTCGGCATATGGACAGACGCAGACAGTTTCACAGATTTTCACGTGCACGTTGCCACATGATCGTTACTTATTTAGATTCATAATCGAAAAAAAGTCTTTCACAGAAATATGTCGATCGAAATATTGTAGCATTAGTGCAAGATATGGAAAATCTACCTGAGGAAAGCAATGTAGATGTCCTGGACAGTTTTAACGCAAAAGGACTCATCATTACAATGGGATTTACCTTGCAGGCAGGTCAGTTACATCTGCACATGCGCAGGGTCGCTTTCAACTGAAACAGTAAACAGTCTCGAAAGTAGCTTGAAACAGATGTAAGAATGACAGTGTCCTCAAAATGTTTAGGAAACTATCTTTGTAATTCTTTCATGGCCACAATTAGCCGTTGAGACCTCTCTTATTCTTTAACGGCAGTGACTGTTTTGTCAAAATGTGTCCCTTCTACAACGTGAGATTCTTCAAATCTTAAAGAAATTGATCCTAGCCATGCAGTGTCTTAAAAATTGTCTCTGAGCACTATGGGACTTAACTTCTGAGGTTATCAGTCCCTTAGAACTCAGAACCACTTAACTAACTAACCTAAGGACATCACAGACATCCATGCCCGAGGCAGAATTCGAACCTGCGACCGTAGTGGTCGCGTGGTTGCAGACTGTAGCGTCTAGAACCGCTCGGCCACAACGGCCGGCATATAAAAATAGAGGAGAAACTCGGGTATATGGCACGTTCCTATATGGTGTACGAATTTTATAACAACACTACTTGGATGGCCATTCCGTGATGAAGGGGAAGTCATTATGTAGCTCGCTTTTTCGGACACAACACGAATGTTCAGATGAAGTAGATGCTACTTTGAGGCGCTTCAGTCTGGAACCGCGCGACCGCTACGGTCGCAGGTTCGAATCCTGCCTCGGGCATGGATGTGTGTGTCGTCCTTAGGTTTAAATAGTTCTAAGCTCTAGGGGACTGATGACCTCAGATGTTAAGTCCCATAGTGCTGAGAGCCATTTTTTGCTACTTTGAGGGGTGGCAGGCGTACGCACACATCTCCCTCGACTGCATTACATATGAACGCAGTGGTGGCGAGGAAGAAAGGGGTTCACAAACTCGCTCTTTATAACAACAGATCTGAGACAGTGGGATGATGTGTTGTATTACTGAAGCTACAGAACGTCTGGGTGGTTCTGGAAGCTAACAAATGAAAATGATTGATGGTAAGACTCGATATACGATGTATATCGGACGCCATTTCATCCCATGTAAACATCCGTCAACAGTCGAATCCATCCGCTACCGACTGATAGGATCCCTGTTGTCTGGCGCGTTTCATTTCCTTGTGTGGTGTCCGACGTACATATACTCTGCCATGGCCACGCAGTAGCGTGTGCTGCAACTCGTCAGTTCAGCCAACATTTCTTAATCTTTGGAACGTTCAATGGTGGTGGCCCATGTTAACCAACGATTCCTTCTTTTAGTCAGCTTGTGTGATAAATTCCTTTTCTCTCCAATTCTATTCATTACCTTCCCAGTCTTCAGCATTCTTCCGTAACACCACATTTCAAAAGCTTCTATTCTGTTCTTCACTGAACTGTTAATCTACCGCGTTTCAATTTCATACAAAGTTACGCTCCAGACAACTAGCTTCAAATAAGACTTTCTGATTCTTAAGTCGATATTAGGTGTTTAACATCTTGTATAAACCTTTGTATAACTGACTAGAGCTATCTAATGAAGGCCATAAATATTAATAATAATAATAATTAGATGTCAAAAATTTCTCTTTGTCAGCATAGCTCCTCTTGATGTTCACAGCCAGCATTTCGACGATCATTAGTTATTCTGCCAAGGCACAAAAGTTATCCACCACTTTTAGTGTTTCATTTGCTGATCCATTTCACCTAATATCGTCTAATTTACATTACACTCAACTGCCCTTCTTTTACTTTTCTTGATATTTATTTTATTACCTCTTTCCAGAAGACTGTCTGTACCGTTCACCTGATCTTTCAAGTTCTTTGTTGTCCGTGACAGAATTACTTTTTTCATCAGCATTTTTCTATTTCTTCTTCTTAATACTTAACTGACTTTGGAAATTTCTCCTTGGTTTACTTTACTGTTTGCTCAGTGTACAGGCAGAATAGCATCGCAGACAAGCTACTGGCTTCTCACCCTCCATGCTCAATTGCAGCTTCTCGTTCACTCCTAGCACTGTTATAACTGAAGACTGGTTTCTGTTCAAGTTGTAAATAACTTTTCACCCCCCACACCCTCACATATTATCAAATGGTTCAAATGGCTCTGAGCACTATGGGACTTAACATCTACGGTCATCAGTCCCCTAGAACTTAAAACTACTTAAACCTAACTAACCTAAGGACATCACACAACACCCAGCCATCACGAGGCAGAGAAAATCCCTGACCCCGCCGGGAATCTAACCCGGGAACCCGGGCGTGGGAAGCGAGAACGCTACCGCACGACCACGAGATACATATTATCCCTGCTACCTTTAGATTTTCAAAGAGTGTATCCCCGTTAATATTCCAGAATTAATTCTCTAAATCTATAAAAGGGTATGCTTTGCAAGGTACACGTGCTGTGCTGTGGGGCGATCGGAATGGGAAGTGTAGGACACACTTCGTACGCCGCGATCGCAGCGTATACACTTTTATTGTTCCAAGATGACAATTTAAAAAGCCTTATGCTGCATCACTCTTTTTATGGGTGATATTTCGCCGGACCCCTCCAGATCTTGGCAGTTTAACATTCGCACGCGCGTCGTTGTGGTTTTCTTTTTATGTCATGTTGCTTTGTTAATTAAAAATATAGATTATTTTTAAAATTTTTGGTTATTACTGTTGTTTTCTCTCCGTCAATAAGCACACTGTATGTAATTACTACAGATTCTATACGAAGCCTAAGCCCATGGCAATTTCAGACGTATGGTCATGTGGCAATCCTGATTGTTATTTCAGGCACTTTAAAAAATCCACCTTTATTCCTGGTGCACCGTTATCCCTTGCCTGTTACCACAGCACGTGGTCATTTAGCTTGTGCTACACAAGCCATCCAGAGGCGAAATAGGTAACTTAGTAGCGCGTCTGCCGCCTCTATGTTAACATTCCGCCGGCATTATAGTGCTGTGCGGCAAGCTTGGGAGAGTCATGTTCGCCGCCGATATACATGGATGGTACGAGGATTTTCTCTACTGTGTGCATTTTATCTACCGGATTTTTATCAAGACATGTATACGTATGGAGTGCCGTTTATGCCGGTCATCTTCGAACAATAAAAGTGTCTACACTGCGATCGCGGCATACGAACAGTGTTCCTCGTCTCCTAACGTATATTTACCTTTCATCAACCTATCTTCTACGGCAAATCGTACGATTAGTACTGCCTCGCGATTTCCTTCATTTCTCTAGAATCCAAACAGATTTTCCCTGATGTCCGCTTCCACCAGTTTTTCCATTCTTTTGCCGGCTGATGTGGCAGAGCGGTTCTAGGCGCTACAGTCTGGAACCGAGCGACCGCTACGGTCGCAGGTTCGAATCCTGCCTCGGGCATGGGTGTGTGTGATATCCTTAGGTTAGTTAGGTTTAACTAGTTCTAAGTTCTAGGGGACTGATGACCTCAGAAGTTAAGTCCCATAGTGCTCAGAGCCATTTGAACCATTTTTCCATTCTTTTATAAGTAACTCATGTCAGTATTTTGCAACCGTGGTTTGTTTGCCTTTCCCATAGTAGTAGACCCAAAAGAATGTCACTGTAAGTGAGGCAGAAACGTTGGTTTCCTGAGTGATAGCCTTTTACAATGTGACGTGATACCATACGCAAAAAACTTCCATGGTAACTGTCTCCCGCCGCAGAAGCCTACACAGTTATGTTGTCATTGTGTGTTTTTCTAAAGGTCTCAATAATTCTGAGCACCTATGACACGGCTGCCAAAAATCACACCCTTCCTACGTCGACTGACGTCAACAATCAGTTCAAGGGCTGTCCACATATTAGTCACGTGACACGTCGAAGTGTTCTTTCCACTCTGGTGACATGAGTGCTCTCGCTTTCCACCAAGACAAATAGTGGTTCACTACTTTGAAAGCATATGATGAGCATTAAATGACGTCATGCTACCAAAATTGTCTTATACCAAACCCACCCGGGGTATTCTACAGACCAGCTCAAAGGTAACTTCGAATGACGTACGCCCGTGTCAGCTGGCTATGTCGTCTACTTTCTGTCACGTGCCACGTTATTTGCAGAGTCGATACAATGGCGATGCGAGGGTGCGTTCCTTGTGAAATTTAAGTCAACACGTTCTTAGAAGGAAATTCATTCTACAATGAAGAGCCAAAGAACCTGGTACACCTGCCTAATATCGTGTAGCACCACCGCGAGCACGCAGAAGTGCCGCAACACGACGTGGCATGAACTCGACTAATGTCTGAAGTAGTGCTGGAGGGAATTGACATCATGAATCCTGCAACGCTGTCCATAATTCCGTAAGAGCACGAGGGGGGTGCAGATCTCTTTTTAACAGCACGATGCAAGGCATCCCGGATATGCTCAATAGTGTACATGTCGGGTAGTTTTGTGATCAGCGGAAGTATTTAATCTCAGAAGAGTGTTCCTAGAGCCACTCTGTAGCAATTCGGGACGTGTGGGTGTAGCATTGTCTTGCTGGAACTGTCCTAGTTCGTCGGAATAGACAACAGGCATGAACAGATGCAGGTGATCAGACAGGATGCTTACCATTACAGAGCCTCCAGCAGCTTGAACAGTCCCCTGCTGACAGTCCCCTGCTGACCTCCACGGATTCATGAGGTTGTCTCCATACCCGTACACACCCACTCGCTCGATACAATTTGTGCCGGCCGTGGTGGCCGTGCGGTTCTAGACGCTACAGTCTGGAGCCGAGCGACCGCTACGGTCGCAGGTTCGAGTCCTGCTTCGGGCATGGATGTGTGTGATGTCCTTAGGTTAGTTAGGTTTAATTAGTTCTAAGTTCTAGGTGACTGATGACCTCAGAAGTTAAGTCGCATAGTGCTCAGAGCCATTTGAACCATTTGATACAATTTGTAACGAGACTCGTCCGACCAGGCAACATGTTTCCAGTCATTAACAGTCCAATGTCGGTGTTAACAGGCCCAGGCGAGACGTAAAAATCTTTGTGTTGTGCAGTCATCAAGCGTAGACGAATAAGCCTTCAGCTCCGAAAGCCATTATCGATGATGTATCGTTGAATGGTTCGCACGCTGACACTTGCTGATGATCGAGGATTGAAATCTGCAGCAATTTGTGGAAGGGTTGCGCTTCTGTCACGTTGAATGATTCTCTTCAGTCGTCGTTGGTCCCGTTCTTGCAGGATCTTTTTTCTGCCGCAACGATACCGGAGATTTTATGTTTTACCGGATTCCTGATATTCACGGAACACTCGTGAAATAGTCGTACAGGATAATTCCTCTGAGATGCCGTGTCCCATCGCTCGTGCACCGACAATAACACCACGTTCAAACTCACTTAAATCTTGATAACCTTCCATTGCAGCAGCAGTAACCCCCCTAACAGCTGCGTCAGACACTTATATAGGCGTTGCCGACCGCAGTGTCGTATTCTGCCTTTTTACATATGTCTCTATTTGAATACGCATGCCTATATCATTTTCTTTGGCGCCTCAGCGTATAATAACCAATTGGTGGATTTACCGAAAGAATTCTATCTGACGCAGAGAACTACTCTATTTCTCGAAGTCTCATGATTGCATTGGCATGACGTGAGAACTTCACAATTTTGCTCGATTATTACTTAACTTATTATTTAACAAAGAGGCGTGTAAAGTTAAGATCTTATTAATCGTCCTGGTGAGTTTCAGTAGAAGAAAGCGAGCGACCCTGTAATTTTGTTAACATCTTCAAAAATAAAACTTTTTACACGTTATGAAATGTCTAGCGGCAGCAAATTTTAGTATGTTGATATCAGGATTTTATTCCGCGGGGCCGTAATGCGGCAGAGGACGTGCATATCACCATTACGCATGCGCATGAGCGACATTGAGGGAACATTGTTTGAAGAGGACACCAAACCAGACAAAGGGCGCTCTTGCAGCTGTAACCTATGCGCATGCACCTCCGTGCGAATTTTTGGTATAACCTTAATGACGTGCACCGACAATCTGAAAACGGCTGAATGGTTGTGAGCCGAAATATCATTGCAATATGTCGACGCCATTCGGCTACATTCCCAAAACTTCATTACACTAATTTCTCATTACTCATTAAGCAGGGAAAACTTACAGACCTACAGAACTATTAAAGGTTACTATTTCAGTGGCACAATAGCTCTATGCAGCTTCAGCCTCAACTCTTCTCAGGTGCAACAGGAACTGCAACAATGGCGACGCAACGAAGCCGTTGCTCGGCAACGTACGCCTCGGGTGGGAGCAGGCCCAGAAGCACGACTGACGCAGCTTGGCGATCGGTGCGTGGCACAGTGTAGCGAGACAGCAGCAGCGAGCAGGTTGTACGGGTGAGTACCGATAATTTCAAGGAAAATAGTCCCTCTCGATAACTGCTTGCTAACTGAAGGGACTTGGGTTCGATTCCTGGCCGCATCGAACAACTTTTCGCTAGGGGACTAAGTGTTGTGTTATCTTTACGTTCGTATCGTCGTAATAGACATTTCGCTGTTGAGATGGCTGATAGCTAATTAATTTAAAGAAGTTGGGGGAGTAGTGGTGTGAGAGGTAACTTAATGTTAGCTTACAACATGGCTGATACTTAAAACTAAATAACAGTCCAACAATTTATTCTACGAAGAAAGCGCCTAATGCAAGTTCAGTGTGTTATCTCAGAATCAATACGAAAGCATAAAATATAAAAACAAAAAAAATGGCTCTCAGCACTATGGGACTTAACTTCTGAGGTCATCAGTCCCCTAGAACTTAGAACTACTTAAACCTAAATAACCGAAGTACATCACACACATCCATGCCCGAGGCAGGATTCGAGCCTGCGACCGTAGCTGTCGCTCGGTTCCAGACTGTAGCGCCTAGAACCGCTCGGCCACTCAGGCCGGCATATAAAAACAGAGGAGAAACTCGTATATATGGCACGTTCCTATATGGTGTACGAATTTTATAACAACACTACTTGGATGGTCATTCCGTAATGAAGGGGAAGTCATTATGTAGCTCGCTTTTTCGGACACAACACGAATGTTCAGATGAAGTAGATGCTACTTTGATAATGACAAATTACGAACAAGCACAGAGCGGATTGTATGTAACGAGTAATATCTCCCGATTTTACGCTGAGAAGTAGCCTCTGTAAAACTTACTGTCGAAAAGGGGAAAATAACATTACGGAAACACAGTAAATAAAGTCGAAGAAGCTTACGACAGGCTGGAGAATAACTCCAGGTAAGACGTTTGTAGAAAAAATGTCAGACATCAGTTATCCACATAATTCTCTTCGTGGCACAGGTGCGGTAATAGGTCAAATAAGTGAAGTATCAGCATTAAAATTTATCTCATAACTAGCTGCTACCCGCAGCCGGGCTCGCATGTCGGTAGGTTTGTTATGATGAGAGACGGGGAGTAAGTAAGGCTACTGTGCGTGCAGTAACATTATCTGCCCTCACGTGTCTGCCTGTTCAGGTAAGCACAGCTCGCGGTGTACACCCCGCTCTGCCCCTCTCAAACTGTCCCAATGCATGATGCGTCGGCACGCGCAGCGTCTCTGCCGAGCACTGCGTACTGAGTGGCACGGGCAGGAGCGCGCATCTATGCCTCGTGCTATTTAAGTAACTGTACATTGACACAACGTGCACGTTATGCAACAAATAGTGTGCAAGCATGGATTAAACACACTGAACATTGTATTCAACTCTTTGTAACGTTTCACCTAGCACGTATCAAAAGTATTTTCACCGTAGAGATAGAAAAACAAGAAAGAAGCCACCATAGACGTAAGCTATACGTTGTTTTGAAGCCAGAGTGAGCGAGGCCTGCCGCCATATTAACTAGCCCAAAACATTAGCAGACTACTGTTTACGATTGCTTCTTGTTCATTATTTCTGTCGTGTGCACGCAACGGCAGTTTTAAATATTAAAAATTACAGTGCTCATATGAATAACATTGTGTAAGGAAGGCAATTTCGAAAGTTTGTTCTGTTCTTGAAATGCGTATTTGCTCGAGTAATATGACACATCTGGCGTCGTTAATGTACCATGTTTATGTTCACATATTTCGAATAAAGAGGAAGAGACGGCTCTGAGGTTAAAAGGATGCTTTCGTAATGCATTTTATTGCACTTTTATTATATTTCTATCAACAGCAAATGAAGCTGTAATTCCGAAATCAATGTTTGTTTTCTTACTGTTACTGCCTCTTGTTCGTCATATTTTCAGCTTTCAACTCGTAAGCACAATGTTTTTAACGTTCAAGTGTGCAAGAAACTTACCTACATGTTGTTTGCTAGTCCATAAACTTGTGCAGTGAGGAAAGAAGCAAGGCATGGCAATGCATATTGTGCAAGTCAACAAAGTGAACGATTATTGAAATGTCAAAGAAACAGAATTGCATAGAGGAATACCACCATGCAGAGCAGATTTCTTGTTTTATTATATTTTCAGTGCATTACTTTCGCTGTACTTTATACATCTTCTCACTTTGAAACTTTGCCTATAACGCTTCATTCAGTTTCTGCTACAGACAGGGTGTCGTAATGAATGTCATTTTTTCTTCTGATATTTTAATTAAGTTCATCATTGTTCCTGTTGAGCAGACAATTTTGTGGCAGAGCGGTTCTAGGCGCTTCAGTCCCGAACCGCGCATGGATGTGTGTGATGTCCTTAGGTTAGTTAGGTTTAAGTAGTCCTACGTTCCAGGGAACTGATGACCACAGATGTTAAGTGCCATAGTGCTCAGAGCCATTTGAACCATTTTTTAGCCATTTGAACCATTTTCGTTCCTGTTGAACATACACATGACAGCTGTCTCCAGCTGTTGTAGCCAGAATCTTTTTTAAACGGGGAGGAAATGCGAGCAATGAATAATTATCGGCGAGAGGAGTTTAGGGCATGAGATGCTGCCTTGAAAATCAGTGCGGTTAGGTAGCCCGAGTTGTACGAGAAAGAGACTGTAGATACAATGTGGCGGAGCGTTTGCGATTTACAACGCAGTGAAAGATATAGGAAAGAAGAGAAAGAACGGACAATGAGTAAAATAAGGCATATATAAAGTCAAATGACAGCAATAAAACGAGTACAATAAAAGTAAACAGTGCAACCGGAATTAAAGCATACAAAAGAAAATATTGCTTCAACGGCTCCACTTACGAAAGAAATGTGATTCCTTTAGACTTCAGATTACGATAGGATCGGTTAGTACACTCGGTAAACAACGCAAGCTGGCATTTCAATGAAACAACTTGGTCTCCTCACAAAGCAGCCAACACGGCCGAAACTGGGCACAGACACGTCAGAGTAACGTCACGGGGAAGTCTCTCCGCGGTGAACCATGGAGGTACGAATGCGGTGAACCCAGTGTTTTGGGGCACTTAAGCTGGCGGACGTCGGCTTCAAGTTTGTGACGTAATGATAACTCTCTTCTTTTCTTACCTCCAAGATTTTCACAAATATGATAAAGATCAAAAGTCAAAGAGTAAGTACCTTTTTCAAAAAGTAAATATTTTTATTCGACTCGCGTAATATTCTTCAAACCAATAACAGCCTTGTACTATGCTCTTTCTAAAGTTGTCTATGATCTTCCTCTGGGATCAATATATCTCCATACCAAATTTCGTCGAAATCGGTTGGGCGGGTTAGTCGTAAAAACGAGACAGAGTTACTTTCGGATTTGTAATATTAGCATAGATAAAACTTTCAATTACGATGTCTTTTTTTACTATCCGGTTTAGATGGAATATATAGCCTATACAGTGCCCCAACAAATGCTCAAGTTACCTGCAAAAACCCATGAAAATTAATCTAGTAATTTTGGAGAAGCGTGTTCAAACAGACACACATGACCATTTTACAGATTTATTATAAGTATACATATTTACTGTGCGACACAATCAAAAACTAGTGACATAGTTTTTTTATTGGATGGGACAATAAACATTGGAACAACTGCCAGTGAAGGTAGTTACATCTGCCTCTCCCTCTATACTCCGCAAGTCACCTTACGGTGTGTGGCGGAGGGTACTATGTGCACTACTGGCACTTCCCCCATTTTCCTGTCCCAGACGCTAATGATTCGCGGGAAAAATAACTGTCGGTAGCCTGCGTGTGAGCTACAATCTCTCTAATTTTATCTGCATGCTCCTTTCGCGAGATTTCTGTAGGAGGAAGCAATATATTGGCAGACCCTCCTGGGAACGTATGACCTCGAAACTTTAACAGTAAACTACAATGTGATGCAGAACGTCTCTCTTGCAGCGCCTGCTACTGGATTTGGTAACACTTACGTGCTTACTAAATGAACATGCAACAAAACGCGCTGCTCTTCTTTGGTTCTTCTGTATTTCCACCATCAGTCTTATATGGCACGTATTCCATTCTGTCGAGCAGTATTCAAGTACTGGTGGAACTAGGGTTTTGAAAGCCACCGGTTTTGTTGACGGACTGCATTTCCTGAGTCTCTTCCATTTAATCTCAATCTGGAATCTGCGTTTCTTGCGATTAGTTATATGTGGTCGTTCCACTTTGAATCGCTCAGTACAAATACTGCTAAATATTTTATGGAAGTAATTGCTTCCAGTGATTGTTCTTCAATCGTGTAGTTGTAGCTGTATGTCGTAATGTTAAATTTTACAAATTTTGTTGTAGATTTAAAAGTATCCAATTATTATTACCCTGTGAAATAGCGACGTGGGTATTGCACCATCGGACATCGCCATGGAGGTGGAGTCGATTAGCCGCGTCGACAGGAAGCGGAGCAGCAGCGGCCGCCAGAGGAGGCAGCTAAACGCTTTTTTTCTTTATTGTATTTTCCCTTTATAGAAATGTGGACCGGCAGTGGCGTACAGGTGCCGCTCTTCGGCCAACAGAAAAAGACATATAGCAAACATGGAGACATAGAAACAGAAATACACGAATGTTAAAAAGAGAAGACACACACAAGAATAGTGATGCAGGCGTTCCTCGGAAGACACTGGTTTCAGAAACAAGGTCCACAGTGCGCACAAACGGAAGTAATCAGTTTGACACTCGAATGAAGGAGCACACCGAAGATAATATTGACTCACTAAACAGTGCTGACGATCTTTGGCACAGAAAACAGTGAACACACTTGATGAGATGAGGGGGGGGGGCTGCCACTGGGTGTAGAAGACAGGCAGGGAGTAGGGAAGGAGGGGGGAAAGAAGCCAGTGGGAGAAAAGAAGGGAGAGGGTTGGGTGAGAGGTGGAAGCCTGGGGAGGGGGGGGGCAAGTGGGAAAAATGGGAGAGGGGAGGGGGAGGAAGAAAGGATGATGAGAAAGAAGAGAGAGGTAGCCCTGGTGGAAAGGGGAGAGGGAGGTGAGGATTAGATCTGGTAGGAGAGGTATATGGAAGGAACGAGGACATCATCAGGGAGGGGGAATTGGCGGAAGCAACCTTGGGCAAGGGTATGGAGAGTGAAAAGATGGAGAGCAGGTGGGATGCAACGGTACAGGTGCGGCAGTGGGGTGGGGCGGGAAAGGATGGAAGAGACAAGCGGGTGGGGAGGATCAAGCTTGCAGGAGGTCTAAAGGATCCATATCCGTTCAAGGAAAAGGAGGAGGTGCGGGAAGGGAATCAAGTCATATACGATCCATGTGGGGGATGGGAGACAGATGCGATAGGCAAGGTGGAGTGCATGGCCTTCCAGGATTTGGATGGGCTTGTAGTAGGTGGGAGGGGCAGAAATCCAGGTGGGGTGGGCATAGCAAAGGATGGGGCAGATAAGGGATTTGTAAGTGTGGAGGATGGTGGAGGGGTCCACACCCCATGTATGGGCAGACAGGGGTTTAAGGAGGAGGAGTAGGGTGTGTGTCTTGGCTTGGACTCTTTGGAGATGGGGGGGGGGGTGTTCAAGAAAGGTGGCAGTCGAGTTGTCGAGTTAAACCCTTTAGTTACCAACAGTTTTAAATATCCGCTCCCCACAACCGACAGGCAGCTTGTATACTGTACAAAAAGCACTCCATATAGCGACATTACAGTATTTTGTTAATTGCCTCGTTGTGGATTTGGATTTCGATTGGGATACAACTGATACTCTCTGTTTATAGCAATGCATCAGTTGTGGAATTCACCGGCTTGCACCTTGCTGGCTGAACTGAAGCATCGCTTTCTCCCGTCTTGAGCCGTTTGTCAGCGTGTTCCGCACCAATCTGAACTTTGCTCCGAGCAGTGCGTAGTGGGACTCAGATATCGTGCGCGCAGAGAACTATTTGTCGGAGATTTCAGAATGTGTATCAGTCTTCATTACATCACAATGTACATCCGTCTCTGTGAAATGCACGGCAGAGAATACCTCCCCGTTGTGGGGTTTCTTCCCATTCGACTCACGTATGGAGCGGTCTCTGTGAGCTGTAATTACTCAAATATTGCCTTCATGTTCCCTACGGAAGCTATTCCTAGATTCCAACATAACACTGGATCTTGGAATTTTGTAAGTAGGCTTTTGCACGATAATTGACGCTTGCATCTACAAGCGTCCACCAGTTCTGGTTCTTCAGCATATCAGTGATGCACTGCCGTGAATCAAGCAAACTTGTGGCCGCTCGTGCTGTACTGGTTTGATTACGTTCAATATTCCCTGACAGTAACATCTGACCCCCCCATCCCATGCAGATCCACCCAGGTTTTTATTCGGTATCAGTGTGCTACGTCAGTGTTGTGTTTCGGTGCCATTCTACAGTGTCATCTAGTGATGTGGGTTTTAATTGTGTGCTCGTCCTGTTTATCGTCCATGACAGTTCCTTGCTACACCGCCCGTCATGTGGCTTTTTTACTTCTTCTACGGACTTTTATGCTCCGAAAGTACTTTGCCTGGTGCCTTTTAATGTAGTGTGTGGTTTTTTTTGTCTAACATACTTTTTTAGATTTTTATCTCCGATTTACAGTCACCACTTTGTACGTCTCCTTTGCTCCTGTTCCGCCATTTTTGTTTCTATATTCCTCCATGTTATCTACCTTAGATTATTTTAAATGTCTTCCTCTCTATTTATATCTCTTGGCTGAAGAGCAGCGCTTATGCTGCTGCCAGCCCGCGCCTGATGGGGAATGGAAATGACAATAAAGGAAAAAAAGAAAAAAAAATCGTATCTGGTTTGGGTCCGACGAATTATGTGATAGAACGCACGAGTCTTTTGTGAGCAATCTGTTTTAGACTAACTACATTTTACCAGCTTTTAGTCAATGGCGCGAAGTATGCCGTCTACTTTACCAACGATTGAGCCCGGGTTAAGTCAGCTCTTTCCGCGTCACTGATCCTTCCCCACCAAGAAAAAATTTGGAAATTTGTGGTAAGATCTGATGGGACCAAGCTGCGGAGGTCATCGGTCCCTAACCTTACACACTACTTAATGTAACTTAAACTTACTTACGCTAAGGACAACAAAAACGCCCACGCCCGAGGGAGGACTCGAATCTCCGGTTATATTTTCAGATTAGAGTAAGTGTAACATATTCGAATCGGATGACAAGCGAATAGCATGGCGCAAGAAAAACACGGAGATGCTGCCGCAGAACCTCGTAGTTGGGATTCCCTGATGCTGTGGTGGTGAGCGAGTGATGCAGGTGTTGGAAAACAACATTTTATGGAGGGTACGCTGGATCACAAAATGTGTAAAATCCTAACGCCAAGGAAATTTACCTTTCAACACGACAATAGCCCAAAGTATCCGGCTGGAAATACGAGGATGTGATTCCTGTACAATACGCCGAAACAATTCAACACTTCGCTGAGAGAACACCTTTGGAAAGTGCTGGAAGAGAACATCAGCAAAAGACAAATTTCTAGCAAGAAAGACATAAAAGAAGCTCTTCAAGAAGAATGGAACAAAATTCCATCATCTGTGAGAGCAAACTTAGCTCTAAGCCCAGACGACTGCAAGCGGTAATAATCGCAAAAGGAAACTCCACTAAACATTAATTTTTGTGATTTAAATAATGTTTTCAAGTTCTACATGTCAAAAAACATGCGTGGACTAATAGTTTATGAAGTAGTTTTTATATGAAATTTTTATCTTGTTGGACTCGTTATTCAGTAAAAATTATTTACTGAGGTGCTCTCCATAGGACTGGGCCTTCAGATTTCGTGTTAGCTTCTTTTCGCATGCCATAGACTTACATTTTAGGGTTCCGTACCTTAGTCGGTAAAAATGGAACCCTTAAAGGATGACTTTGTTGCCCATCCACCTGTCTTTCTGTGTGTCCGACTGTTCAAAACCCTTTCTCTCAGGAGCGGTTACACGCATTAAGTTGAAATCTACGTCTCATATTAAGGTCTATGGTCCCTTGGCGATGTAAAAAAAAAGTGAAGCTTCTAAGTAAAAGCAATTAAAAGATGCGGCCATTTATGCTACATGGTTTGATATTCGCAAATTCACTCATCGAAATCTACTTCCCGTTGACCTAGAAGCATGAAATTTGGCAACAAGGAAGGTGTCACCGTACAACCAAAGGGAAAAATATTAAAATTGTTAATTTGGTATCCTATCACGAAAAACAATTTTTTTCGTATTTTACCGCACTGTTTGTCCGTTCGTGTGTCAAGACCCCTTTTTCTCAGGAACGGTTGACGGTATCAAGTTGAAATTTATGTTACATACTAAGATCTACGGCCACTTGGTGGTGTAGTGAATGTAAGCTTCTAAGTCGATACAATCAAAAAATATACCCAATTATGTCACATAATTTGACACTCGCAAACTCACTCATCAAAATCTGTAGGGTCCTTCCTGTTGGTCTAGAATCATGAAATTTGGCAAGAATAAAGGTTTCGCAATACAAGTAAAGGGGAAAATCCGAAAATATTAATTTGTAATTACTTCACGCGAAAAAATATTTCTTTTGTCATTTGTTATCCGACTTCAAATATGACATTAAAACATTCTCGAAACTCTTGGAATCCCTAGGACCGACATCTTCCCAGTATCAATGTCGATAGCAGAGAAAAATCGTCGATAGCCTGGATTCCCAGAATGGATGATCTGTCTACATATGTCATTAAGTTTGTACGGAGCCCTCAGTCACGGAGTCCTGCTTACACCTGTCCACCGTTTTAAAAAAATATGCAGCTAGACGAATACTTTTTGGACTCACTGTACATGAAAAAAGAAATATCTGAGAATATCAACCTGCTTACGTCACATGCTTGAAGATCCAGCTTCCGACGTTACAGAGGAACGATCTGCCGAAGGTGAGGGAGGAGAAACAAAGGCAGCCAGAGGCTATAAATATCCTTCGATTGAAGAGAAACAAAAGACTGACGCTTCGATGGGGTCGCCGCAACACGCTACCCGCCGCCTTCCTCCTGCCTGCAGCTGCAAAGAGCAGCCCAAGCGCTGGATCCTACCGCAACATCTCTGCAATTTCTCGCTCATGTAGGTGCACGACGGGGTAAGCAGCTGCCGAGAAGCTATTTATCTGAAATTAGATGCTCGTAAGTTCCTACGACTTAATATAACTGATCGGCTACGTTTGTGCTATGTCATCTTTTGTGTTTGTAACTTAACACAAGGCCGGCAAAAAACCACAGCGCCAAAAAAGTGTTGTGCACCATAAACGAAAGTTGGTAGATGTGTTTCTAAACCTAAAATGATGATGACTATTCAAATTTCGCGCCAGTCGCATTAGAGCGGCGCTAATAGCACCTCTATGAGGATGCAAATTAGATTTGCCTTAAACACTCGCTGCAACGGCCGTTGGCGTTAGTTACCTTGAGACAACAAAGACGCCAAATCAGCACCTCAGTGAATTTAAATGGGGTCGTGCAATAGGGATACAAGAAGTACGAGAAGTTGGATGTTCGTTCTACGGTAATGCAGAAAGACTAGGCAGGAATGTAGCCATTGGACATGATTAGAATTATATTAATACCTTCAGCTGATGACGGGCCTTGATATATATCAACGGGGACAGGTGAAAATGTGTGCCCCGACCGGGACTGGAACCTATAACGATATGTTTACGTAATGTGTATACATAAACATACAGTTATAAATGTCCCCGTTCGTAGTCGCTAATTATAACAATATGTTTACTTTTGTGCTGTAACATCTAGCTATAATCAGCGGTGGAAATATATTTGCGAACGCCGACCGTGTGCGGCTGTTTCTTGTTGGATCGTCTGATCAGTCGGAAGTTGCATTGCAGAGGAGAGTAAATGCCTATTCAAAATATAATTATTTTTGGATAGCTCAACGTGAATTTTCTAGGGGACCATAGTTTATCATGCATTTACCAGTAGAATATGGCGCGGAGAAAATATTTCGCCGCATACAACTTCCGTCCGATTTCGACGAAAGAATTCGTGACTTTGAACTCCCTATTTGGTAGAAACATAAAGAAAATTAAATAACTTCATGAAGGAGTGAGACATAGATTCTATATTAAATAAATAGTCCATACACCAATTCCATTTAAATCTGAATTTACGGCAATTAATAGATGAGCTTACACTGCAATGAAAGATTTAACATGGATGCCGTTTTGACTGGCACTTCTCTTCTCGTAATAAAAATAATTCCTTTGACGTTTTCACATACACGTCGCACAATAAACCTACTGCTATGCAGTATTGCACTTTTAGTGTTCCACTTTTACTTTACACTAAAATAATATTATTTTTAACGATAATAATACGGCGGAAGGCATGCGCGTCCGACACAAGTTACAAGAGACAAGAGAAGAATGAGTAACTGTTCATCGAGAATATCTCGTACATAAAAAAAATGTGTAAAAGTTTTCTTCTTCCGTCCGTTTTTCGCGCCGCGGTTTTCAAAGTCAATAACTCACTGCATCTCTGACGGCGCTTCGACAATAAACAAGTTACGTCACAGGTCGTTCACCTTTTACATTCTCGCAACATTATTTGCTAACTGTAGCTGTTGCCGAGCGACTGCTCGATTAGTGAATGATTTAAAATGATAAGGCAATCACATAATGTTACATTTCTTAAGTTACAGTTCTTAAGGTAAAGATACACAAAAAATTGAAAAACTAAGACAGTAAATCTACGAAGTTTACAATGGAGATTATACACTATACTCATTACAGTCTTTTTTTTTTTTTTTTTTACAGACTTCATAACGACCATCTTTGTGGCCTCAAGTTATTGTCCAGAGCTCATAGGCTCTTTGCTCCTGAAAGAAAACACATAGGATTCATCTTTTTATACACGCATAATTCTCACACATGGAATTTCTCACACGTGTCCATTTTTATACATATATAATTCTCACACATGGAATTTCTCACACGTGTCCATTTTCCATTGCTCACTAGTTGTCATGATTTTTACGCTTTCATTGTTTGTGTATTTGACAGGTAAGTTAAAATTTGATTCTTCTCCAGGTGAAGCTTATCCCTTGAGAAGTTGGATCGCTACTTTGCGTTCTCCGGGTAGAAAACTTTTCATCAGCTCTGGTGGGCGAGTCTCGCTCGCACGTTAGGTACACACGTTACATGTAACAAAAAAATATAAATACCCATTAGTCTAAGAACTAAGCTTAAATCTAATTGTAGGACTTGGGATTCATAGGAATTTGACTTTGTCACTACTCGCGTGTGGTTTGGCTGTTCGCATTTCATTCACGGGATATAACATTAGCATAGTATGTGATATGTTGTGAACTCATACAAGAGACTTTTATTTTGGGAGCGGCTTTCATCGAAAGTCCGTTTCGTCGAACTGCAGCGGGAGTGCTGTGCTGGTACATCACTCTAAATTTAACGCGTTTGTTACGTCGATGGACGTTGGCGCTGGGTGATTCTTAGAGCTGAACTGCAACTCGAGGCGCTCACTAGCCTCCACGCGGTATTTCAGCTTTTCCGCGCACGGTTCAGTGAACACGTTGCGTCGATGGTGTTGTGGTATTTTGTGGTTTGCTGAGCTGGTGCAGAGGGACGAGGATTACCAGGGACAGAGACTCTATTGAAACCATCCCTGTCTCCACATTTTCCAGCCGATTTTGAAGATTTTAAGGTAGGCTAGCGCTCGTACTTTGCAAAGCAGCTAACACACTTGGTTTCCGATGCACTGCACGTAATCACATCACCGCCTTCGGTTACACAACCGAACTATCACTGTCCGTCGGCGTATCTGCACGTTTAACACTTTTTATCTTCATCGTGAATGAAATTATCACTTACTTATAACAACGATGCATTGCTTCGTGTCTGTGGCAGACTTCCACAGCATTTTAATCCTTTACTTATACACTACTATGTACACAAATTTTTATTTACAGTTTATAATCAAATAGTTAGTCTCACTTTGAAGCTTGCTAATTGAGAGCTTTGATTGTCATTTCCATTTCAATTTCTGTTGCTTTGTTGGTAACTATCTTAACGTTTCGCTTTACATTGTTCATCATCTTTCTCTAAGACTAATTATGCTTTTAGTTCACAGTCACAATACATTAGTTCCTCCGATCTGTTAGCAATTATTATTATTATTCATTTGAATCGTTCTTTCTATTCATTAGATTCATTAAAGTTATCACTGTCATTTCAACAAAAATTCTCTTTTTACTAGATGTGAGGATCAATCAGTCACATTTGATCGGCCTCTCACATGAGAACAGAACACCATTCAAGAATATATTCAAATTCCTTATCGCGATCTCGGTTTGCGTCTCGGATTGACTTTAAAAGGAAAAATAAAGACATTTCAAAACTAGCTTTTCCCGATTTCGTTCACACGTTTCCTTTTGAAAATCGTATGCCAAACCAGCCTTCCACGTCAACCGCATTTCTCAATCTGTGACGTCGAGTCTACGGGACGGGTTTAGGCGGGTTAGGATATTTACACAAATTCAGAAGAAAGACATAGATATAATAGTACATAGAATAAGTAATCTAGCAAACGATTCCTTGTTCCTTATGACTTAGAAATCAATTTTCCTTTGTGCCGTACGTCTGCGTACGCGCTGCAATTAAGAACTAGCTACTTTATTTTGTCGGCGGTTTCATTGTCATTTTATTCTCGCCTTGACGCCTGCTTGCGCTACACTGCATTGACCTCTATATATGACCTTAAGTCATCATTGCTTTGTCCCTGCCACTTACGCTCTTATACTTGGTATTTATTTCGCTTATGGCTTTGAATGTATCTGACCTGCGTATTGCAATTACAATTGATGCTACTTTGTTTATCTAGCTGAAGGATAGCGCTTTCGTGGTCATGCTGGTACTTACAAGTAACTCAAATGCTTCGTAAACATTACGTTATTTTAATGCAGAGATGAACCTGTTCCTGATTTCTATGTACATTAGAACTTAATCTAGACATAGCTGACTTAGAAACTAGTTACTTGTTTTCCTTTTTAGTGGGATCAGGAACCAATAATTGTCAAGCGACCCTTGTCCTTGACGAAAATAAAATTCATTTCTCAATCATTGCTCCTTGAACTTAAAAAAATTTCTTAGATACTATGTTTTATTTTCACTTCTTTAGCATTTCATATCGCAGAAGCCGGCTTGCTAGGCACATCCTTCGCTTTATATTTCATTTTTCTCTCTTAAATATTATCTCCTTAAAACTAAATCTTAAAACTAGAGTTCTTGGAGTTGATCACTTTCTTTGTTAAACAAGAATTTTTTTTATTGTTTATCAGCTTGTCTGTACTTAAATTGAGGCTCAAGATAACATATTTTAAATTCTCTGCTGTATAGCAAGATAGACTCACTGTCGTGTAATTTATTCTAAGCATTTTTTTTTTTCTTTTTTCTTTTTTTTCTTTTTTTTACGAAGTCAGATCAGTTGTCACTTAGTCACTAGCGGATAACCTTCTCTTGCCATTCTAAAGCTTTCCTTTTGACTTATTCTGTAGCATGATATTTTTTAAGACTGATGGTATAACCCTTTTATTTTTCCATTTGCGGGATCAGAGATCAGATAACAACCTGTATGCGGTATACGAAGGATCTCGTAAGGTCCCTCAAAAAGACTTTGCCATTTTCGATTTTTGTGTAAGAGCAACGATGGTTTAAAGTGTGTTTTTAGCAAGACCTTTTCGCCTACTTTATAAGTTAACACCTTATTAATATGTTTGTAATACGACTTCTTCCGTAAATTGACTTGGGTGGTCAACGTTGTTAGAGCTTGTCTTATTCTGGCGTCTAAACTAGCACTTGTGTTGTTACACTTAGGAATTGTATGGACCCATTCATTTTTCTCTTGGTCAGAAGACATCAACTCACTTGGAGTGAAACCAGTAGACCAGTACGCAGAGAAAAGCTAAGCCGCTCTCGCCGATAACTGATTCAAACCGTGAATGACGGAATCTACATATGCAACGAAAATTCGAAAGCGCATGCGCTAAGGTAAAATGCGCAAGCGTTTAATCGTTCCTGCTGCCCCCTGGCGCAAGAAGAGTTGCAGCGCTTCCAGTGGTGAATACTGTCGACCGGCCAATTCAGATGCCGTTGTTTCTTCATATCTGATAAAACAGTATTCCAAGTCTTATTTAGCGAGTATCCATTAGCACTGCTAATGAAATTATCTGTTAGTCTGATTTCAACAGATTCTTTTAAAACACATCCCAGTAATGCGCGGCGTTTGCAACCACTTTTGTCTCACTGCATAGCATCCTACGTCCCTCTGCAAGACAGTGCTCAGCCAACGCAGATTTGTCAGGTTGTAATCATCGCGTAAGGCGATAAAGTTCAGAACATCTGTTATTAACAATATGAGTAGCCTGGCCAATGTATATTTTACCGCTCTCATATGGTGTTTTGTATAGGCCAGGCTTCCTCAAATTTGCCAGATTTGTCCATTACATTATTACGAGAACGGCCAGTAGCATTCAGAGGTGGGCTAGTTTTGCCTTAGAGAACGCATCTGTTTTACTCGTAGGCGATTGGAAATTATATACAAAGATTTATTTTATCTTCATTTAGAGATTTCGTCACTGCTGTCTGCAATATCTTGAGAGTGTGTCGATTCTTCTTCCTGGGTTTTACTCGTAGGCGATTGGAAATTATATACAAAGATTTATTTTATCTTCATTTAGAGATTTCGTCACTGCTGTCTGCAATATCTTGAGAGTGTATCGATTCTTCTTCCTGGGTTTTACTCGTAGGCGATTGGAAATTATATACAAAGATTTATTTTATCTTCATTTAGAGATTTCGTCACTGCTGTCTGTAATATCTTGAGAGTGTGTCGATTCTTCTTCCTGGGCATTATCAGATTATGTGCATAGGAGTGCTGCTAGTAGGCAGTTCTCTAAATTTCAACGTCTTTGTCGTCAACTTTGATATCGGGAAATGATAATTGTCGACGGAATGTGATCAATGTTACAAGTAAAAAACTGGATGATGTCACGGTTTCAGTATCGGAAAGAGATTTAAACTTCGCACCCACGCCTGGAATTATTCCCACTATTGAATTCAATTCTTCTGCTGAGCAAGTAGTATCACGTCTTCTGGAAGCACCGGCGGAAGAGATCAGACAGGAGGTTTCTCACCTTCTGCGTCGGGCAGGGTAACATGTCCTCGGCTGAACGGGCAGCTATTCGCTTTATTAGAGAAGACCATGAATTATTAATTTTACCAGCAGACAAAGGCAACGCTACAGTTTTAATCTCCAAGGCCGATTATGTGAATGAGATGTATGATTTTCTTAAGTATCCGTCTTATCGAATATTACTGACGGATCCGACGTATCGCATGAAATGATCAACGACTTCACTTCTGAAAAAGAGCTCATTACCTGAGGACCCTATTAAATAACTTCGTCCTGGTACGGCCGATCCACCTAGAATATATGGTTCCATGAAGGTCCATAAAGATGATCGCATTGTACCTGATGTTAGTAATTTTGGTACGACGACTTGCAACTTGGCAAAATATTTAGTGTCGGTCCTCAGCGCTCATGTGGGTAAATGTGAACACCATATTTCCAATCCCACGGATTTTATTCGGCGTTTAAAGTCGCTTTGTCTTGGTCCCTCTGATTTACTTGGCAATTTTTATGTGGTGTTTCTTTTTAATCGGGTCCCTCTTGAAGAGTCATTGATTTTAATTAATGAAAAACTAAATATGTCGTCATATACTGATGTCCACCTATTTTGTTATACAATGATAAATATTTTGAGTGGATTGACGGTGTGGCTATTAGGAGTCCTTTATTCCCTATAGTCGCTATCGTTTTTTGGAGGACTTTGGAGATATCGCCCAGAAAACATCTGTTTTGAAACCTACTTATTTTTGAGGTATGTTGACGATATGTTTCTTTTCTGGCCACATGGAATAGATTCCTTGTACCGGTTACTGGACCATTTTAATTGTCTTCATCCTAACATCAAATTCAAAATGTAAATTGAAAAGTGGGGGAAGTTCCCCTTTTTGGATGTACTGGTTTTAAAAATTATGATGAAACTCTCTGACACATTGTTTATTGGAAAAGCTACACATACTGATTGGTATTTAAATGGTACCAGCTGTCATCCACTGCTTCAAGGTACAGGAGTCCTACGGACCTAGGACAAAACAGCACATTTCGGATGCTAAGAATTTGCCACAAGAGCTTCAACACCTTAAGGACGTGTTTAATCATAACTGCTATACAGACAGACGCACTGGACGTGCTTTTGAGTTTGGACCACTACCGAAACCATCTAAAGACACTTTCAGTTCTGGAGCGTTCCTTCCGTGTGCTGGGAGCGTATCTGCCAAGATAGGTAGGGTTTTGCAGAAGCATGGAATCAGATGTGTGTTCCGTCCGCCTGCTAAGATACGAACATTTCTTGGTTCTGTTAAGGACGATTCAGTTTGAGGAAGTCTGGCGTTTACAAAATACCATGTGCTTTCCGTAAAATATACGTTGGCCAGACTATTCGTAACCTCAGTGATAGATGTTTTGAACCTCAACCCATACACGATGATTACAGCCTGACAAATCTGCGTTGGCTAAGCACTGTTTGACAGACGGACATAGCATGCTATACAGTGAGACTCAAGTGGTTGCAAACGCCTCGCGTTACTGGGATTGTGTTTCAAAAGAATCTGTCGAAATCAGACAAACACATAATATCATTCACCGTGATAATTGATTACCCCTAAGTAAAACTCGGAATCCTGTTTTATCAGATATGAAGAAACAATGGCATCTGAATCGGCCGGCTGTGGGTAGTAATCTTAAGAACGGTTTTCACCACTGGAGGTGCCGCGACTCTTTTTGCGCCAGGCGGCAGCAGCAACGTTTGAGCGCTTGCGCATTTTACCTTAGCACATGCACGTTCGTATTTTCGCTGCATATGAAGGTTCCGTCGTTCCCAGTTTTTAGTTTTGGACGTCCGTTTCTGCATGGTGTCTTTAGTAGCCCTTTCTCCACGTCCCTGTTTTCAGCTGGCTTCTCTTACGTCAATTGCGACTGACGTTTAGTTGTTTTTTAACTCCTCTCTGTTTTCGTGTTCTATAGTTTTGACGTGAGCGCGTATGACCCCAGTTGTTTTTGCGCAATAAAACAAAAACAAAACGGTTGCCTTCTTTTCGGCAAGCTGAAGCAAGGGAGAAAGAGATCTTCGAACGATGAGGACGTTCACAAAGCGGTTCTCGATTGGTTCCGTGACCGAGGAGCGGATTTCTATCGCCGAGGAATTGAACGACTGGTGGAACATTCCGACCGTTGTTCACAGAGCCTTGGTGACTGTGTTGAAAAATAGCGCCATGTATCTGTGGCACTTTGAAGTGTAGTGCATCATTCAATAAAAGTTACCTGGTCTGCCATGATAACATGTAACTAACTCCGTGAAATCCCATCGTACACCACAGAGAGACGCAAATTCTGGGAACTTTCCCTAAGTGTTCGGAAACGTTAAATTTACACTTGAGAAAACCAACAAACAACATATTATGACTATAATATCAACGAGTCAATTTTGATATCAGTCAACTCGGATAAATATCCGGGTGTAACAGTATATAGGGGTTTCAAATGAAACGATCACGTGAATACAATCATAGGTATAGCAATCAGTACACTTCAGTTCATTTGACGTGAGGGAAATGCGATGAGTCTACAAAGGAAATTGCCTACAAAACACACTGAACGGGAAGGAATCTTAATACGTGATGTAATGTGAAATACGCTCTGCCATTCACTTGAAAGTGGTTGCCAGAATGCAGGTGTAGATGTACATTGTAACATACACTGAGGTGACAGAAGTCATGGGATACCTCCTATATCGCCCTCGGACCTCCTTTTCCCGGCGCAGTTCAGCAACTCGACGTGGCAGGGACTCATCAAGTCTTTGGAGGTCCCTGCAGAAATATTGAGCCACGCTGCCTCTAACGCCCTCCATAATTGCGAAAGCGTTTTCGGTGCACGATTTTGTGCACATGGGACTCATGCCGGGCGATCTGGGTGGCCAAATCATTCGCTCGAATGTTCCCGAATGGTCCTCAAACAATCGCGAACAGATTTGGAATTTTGCAAATTTGTGGTAAGGACTATGGACCAGACTGCTGAGGTCATTGGACCCTAGGCTTACGCACTACTAAATCTAACTTAAATTGACTTACGCTAAGGACAACACACACACCCATGCCCAAGGGAAGACTCGAACCTCCGACGGGGGGAACCACACGAACCGTGACAAGACGCCTCAGACCGCACTGCTACCCCGCGCGGCCCAACAGATGTAACCTGGTGACATGGAGCATGTCATCCGCAAAAATTCCATCGTTTTTTGGTGGAAATGATCTCCAAGTAGCCATACATACAGTCAATGATCGGTTCAGTTTGACCAGAGGACCCAATCCATTCCATGTAAACATAGCTCAAACCATTATGGAGCCACCACCAGCTTGCACAGTGACTTCTTAACAACTTGGATCCATGGCTCAGTGGCGTCTGCACCACACTCGTACCGTACCATTGGCTCTTACACACTGAAATTGGGGTCCATCTGACCAGGCGACAGTTTTCCAGACGCTCAGGGTCCACCCGATGTGGTCAGGGGCACAGGACAGGCGCTGCAGGCGATGTTGTGTTTTCAGCAAAGGCACTCCCGCCGATCGTCTGCTGCCATAGACCATTAACGCCAGATTTTGCTTCACTGTCCTAACGGATACGTTCGTCATACGTCCCCCATTGATTTCTAAGGTTATTTCGCGCGGTGTTGTATTTCTGTTAGCACCGATAACTGCGCACAAACGTTGCTGCTCCCAGTCGTTAACTGAAGGTCGTCGGCCTCTGCATTGTCCGTGGTGAGAGGTAATGCTTGAAATTTGTTATTCTCGGCACATTCTTGACAGTGTAAATCTCGGAATATTGAATTCACTAAGGTTTTAAAAATGAAATGTCCCATACGTCTAGCGCCAAATGCTAGACGGTGTTCAAAGTCTATTAATTCCCGACGTTCGCCCATAATGACTTTGGAAACCTTTTCACATGAATTACCTGAGTACAAATGGCAACTCCACCAATGCACTGCCCTTATATACCCTGTGTACTCGATACTACACCCATCTGTATGTGTGCATATCGGTATCCCATGGCCTTTGTCACCTCAGTGTAAAGTTTGCTGAATTAATTCCATCATGAAAGTTGACGGCTTTCTAGGTGCAACTGGACCGAGCGAGGTGGCGCAGTGGTTAGACACTGGACTCGCATTCGGTAGGACGACGGTTCAATCCCGCGTCCGGCCATCCTGGTTTAGGTTTTCCGTGATTTCCCTAAATCACTCCAGGCAAATGCCGGGATGGTTCCTCTGAAAGGGCACGGCCGACTTCCTTCCCCATCCTTCCCTAATCCGATGAGACCGATGACCACGCTGTCTGGTCTCCTTCCCCAAAACAACCAACCAGGTGCAACTGAACAACTTCACGTATCTGTGCACCCATTTCATTACCAGGGAGATTTGTTGACTTTCGTCATTAGTCTGTCTTCATGTGGTCCATTGTGTATATACTCGTACACTACAGGTAATGCGTTAACTGAAAGTGCTCTTTTCAAACATGTCTGGATATTCATTTCGTGAGCAGGCACGTATGATTTCTATGTACAGCCGTGCGAATGGTAAGGGGCACGTATCAGATGGCATTGCCAGACCGAGGACAGCCAAGTCATCCAACCTTTGCTGCTGTATTTGCTGCCGTATATCGTTTTGTTGCCGGTACAGGATCCGTAGCACAACAGACTGTTGATCGACGAAGACCACGTGTTGCTCGTACTACTGACCAGGAAGAGCACGTTCTACGGGCTGTCGAAGATGAGCGAGGTATGGGCGCTAGACAGGTGGCCCTGACATGTGGCGCATCGCCAAGTTCTGCATGGAGGATACTTTATGAGCAACTCATATATCTGAAACGTGTGCAGGGCCTAACACCTACCGATCACATACCGCGTGAGAACTTTTGCCAATGAAGTGTTGCATAAACTACCAGTCCGTTGTCTGTCTCGTCACTTTTGCTTACAGATGAGGCAAAGTTTGGAAGAGATGGAGTAACAGATTTCTACACCAAACACAGGAGGGCGGATCGCAGCATCATTTTAAGACTTATGTGTGGTTTAAAATCGTAGGAGACTATCTGGTAGGCCCATGGGTTCTCCCAGCACGTCTTACAGATACTGTCTAAAGGTACTTTATTGAGACCACGCCCCAAGACCTATTAGAACACATGCCCCTGCAAATACGAAGAAACGTGGTTTAAGCGTGATGGAGCTCCAACACATTTCACTCCTAGTGTTCGAGATGCATTGGCTGATATCTACCATGACCTGCATGTTCCCCCGACCTCAGTCCCTTGTGTTTCAAAGCAAGAGGACGACATTTCGAGCATTTATTAAGAATTTATATTTTGATGAGCTGCAAAAAAAAAAAAAAAAAAAAATGGTTCAAATGGCTCTAAGCACTATCGGGCTCAACATCTGAGGTCGTCAGTCCCCTAGACTTCGAATTACTTAAACCTAACTTACCTAAGGATATCACACACATCCATGCCTGAGGCAGGATTCGAACCTACGACCGTAGCAGCACCGCGGTTCCGGACTGAAGCGCCTAGAACCGCTCGGCCACCACGGCCGGCTTGATGAGCTGCACTCATCTAAACTGTTTACTTTCATAAATAACTATAAACGAAAGATTTTCGGACATACGTTTGTAGGACCTTCTTCTTGTTTTGGTGTGAGGAACCTGTCCCCAGGCGCAAGGTTTATGTAGGAGGTATCTCCGCCTTTCGATGGTTATGCTTTGACGGTTATTACAGATTAACTGTAACGTACTTCATGTGTACGATCATTATTGTATTTCAGAAATGTACGTTGCTAGATGCTTCGATGGTTAGGTTGTAGGTGGCAAAGCACCAGATAATGCATCTGTCAATTCGAGCTTACAGACTTATGTTGCTACTTGAAAACCAGATAATTAGGATTTTATAATAACAATACCAATAATTTAGAATCTATCGATGAAAAGAATGAAAGAGTACAGGAGATGGATGCAGACGGTGTAGATGAGTTTACAAAGTGGCTGGGCAGCTTCCAGCGTCAGTATTGAAGGGAGGAGCTTCGGACACACGCCACAATAATTAGGTTAGTAATTGGTAGGTAGCGCACTGTCTGCAGAGACAGTATTTCTATTTTAGTCCAACGTATTTCGGAGGTATAGCTACAATCTAAAAGACTAAATTTATTAATTTTTCCTTTTTTGGAGGGAGGGGGGCGTTACATCTGTATCAGATTATTACGATCATTTGGCCACTGAATGTTCGAGTTCTACATCGCTGAAAAGCTTAAACATAAACAGTTACATTACTTGAAGTGGAAGGCGCAGACTGTGAACGTTCGGAGCCAGATGAAGGTATTAAACTAATGCGGATATAATTTCCACGAAACGGTAATGTACACTGCCTGACGAAAAAGGGGAGTACCCAGAAGAGGAAGAGGAAACGAAATTAAACTGGACGGGCTGAGAGGATAGGTGACGTTATTACAAAATCCAGTCAAGTTTACAAATAACTTGGTAGCACGACCCGTCTTATTCCTAGGTCGTTTGATCGTCGTTGGTCAGATGCGTGCACTGATTCCCTTGGCAAGGAAGTCGTAAGGCCTTTCTGTCCTCTCCCGAGGCAATCTGACGCACAGCTGTTGTAACTGGTCCTTGATATCTCGGACATTCGCACTGGGACAGAGTTGATGTCTTAGCTAGTCCCATACACGCTCTATCAGGGACAGAATTGGGATCTGCTAGCCAAGGAGTATCTCACAACCAAGCTAACAGGTCATAGGGACACGTGCCATGTGTGCACCAGCATTGACCTGTTGAAAATGGCTCCACAATACCGTCGCATGAGAGGCGGCACATGACGACGCAGGATGTCCGTGACACACTGTTATGGCGTCGGAGTTCCCTCAGTCACTATAGCCGTGACGCGGAGTTATTCCTGATGGCTCCCTTACCGTGACGACAGGCGTGACGCATTCGTACCTCTCCGAAACACTGGAATAATGGGATCGCTCCCCAGATCAAGACCATACTCGTAGACGACGGTCGTCTGGGGTAGTGCAGGACCGCTGTTCATCGCTGGACACAATGTGACACCATTCATCAGCATTCCATGCTACCTGATGGACGGCACCACTCCCAAGTGCAGCCGTATGTATGGTGGTACTGACGCCAGCCTATGCCGTAACCTGGAAATGACGGTCACAGACAGTTTTCGACCAATTGTCTAGTGGTAACACGAGAATAATTCCGCAAGAGATGGAAATCTGTGTACGTGCACACAAATATCCGCAAAAAATTCTAATTGAGCAAATCGATCTGAAATACAAGCAATACATGGCGAACTTTATTAAATAATTCGACAGGACAACGAGCAGATGCATAAAAACAAATAATACTAGACAATCAGAGATTACATTACAGCCGGGGCCAACGAAAAACACGGGCTCTGCTTGTGACGTCACACTAGTCGGCTTGTCCGCCTCACTTCGCGAACGCTCGGCTCCCTGCAGGGTCCACGGAAAATCAATAAGTAATTGAAAAGTAACCACTGAAGGCCTTAAGTTCGTTACGTGTTATCGAGAGCCTGTACACATTAAAACACGCAGGCAAGATTATTATGAAACTCGTCTAAAATAGTCGCTCGCCCCACAAGCGGCTGCCGGCACTTGTAGGATCTGCAGTGTCGCGTACTGTGACATACGTGCCACGGGCTGTCTTCCTCGTGAGCCTCGGTTACAACATTCGAGCAAATAATACTGTAGCGATACAGTATCGCTGGAAAACCAGTCAACTAGCAGATTGCAAGACACACCTATGAAAATGAAGAGAACAAGAAAGAAATGTTTAATTCCATTTATAATTGTATACAAACGAATACGTATGACTCACCACAACCTATACTAAAATCCGTCTACGAAAATAGTTTACAATAACAGTATCCAGTGACGCCATATGGACTTGCGAAGATCAATATCTACATAAAAGCAATAACAAACGGAACTGCCTGTAACCACAAAAAATCGCTGGATTATCTCTCAATTCAGCTGTCACGAATATGTAAAGAAGATAATGTGACAACTAAGTAAAGTAATAAGTCACATAAGGTGATAACCAACCGTTACTGCTATTATAACACCAACACGACGTAACTAACAAGCACATGGACATTGATGGAACCGCCGATGTTGCATGGATGTTAAAACCTACAGAAGTGTTTGAAAATGTTTAATAAGGAAATGCATTTAACAATATTAACAAGTGATGGTACTGATCCCCCATGGTACACAAAACGGGTCAGATCGTTGTTGCAGAAGCAACGAAAAAAGCATGCCAAATTTAAAAGAACGCAAAATTCCCAAGATTAGCAAAGTTTTACAGAAGTTAAAAATATGGCACGTACTTCAATGCGAGACGCTTTTAATAATTTCCACAACGACATTCTGTCTCGAAATCTGGCAGAAAACCCAAAGATATTCTGGTCATACATAAAGCACACCAGTGGCAATATGCAATCAGTACCTTCACTGTGCAATAACAACGATTAAGTCACTGATGACAGTGCCACTAAAGTATAGTTATTAAACACGGTTTTCCGAAACTCCTTCACCAAAGAAGACGAAGCAAATATTCCTGAATTCCAATCAAGAACAACTGCCAAGATGAGAAACATAGAAGTAGATATCCTCGGAGTAACGAAGCAGCTTAAATCACTTAATAAAGGCAAGGCCTCCGGTCCGGATTGTATATACCAGTCAGGTTCCTCTCAGAGTATGCTGATAAAATATCTCCAGATTTAGCAGTTACATACAACCACTCGCTCACAGAAAGATCGTACCTAAAGACTGGAAAATTGTTCAAGTCACAGCAGTACCCAAAAAGGGAAGTTGGAGTAATCCGCTGAATTACAGGCCTATATCACTAACATCGATTTGCAGTAGGGTTTTGCAACATATACTGTATTGGAACATTATGAAGTACCTCGAAGAAAACGATTTATTGACACGTAGTCAGCATGGTTTCCGAAAATATCGTTCTTGTGAAACACAACTAGCTCTTTATACTCATGAAGCAATGAGTGATATCGACAGGGGATGTCAAATTGATTCCATATTTTTAGATTTCCAGAATGCTTTCTAAACCGTTCCTCACAAGCGTCTTCTAACCAAACTGCGTGCCTATGGAATATCGTCTCAGTTGTGCGACTGGATTCGTGATTTCCTGTCATAAAGGTCACAGTTCGTAGTAATAGACGTGAAGTCATCGAGTAAAACAGAAGTAATATCCAGCATTCCCCAAGGAAGTGTTATAGGCTCTCTAATGTTCCTGATCTATATTAACGACATAGGAGACAGTCTGAGTAGCCGTCTTAGATTGTTTGCAGATGATGCTGTCATTTATTGTCTTGTAAAGTCATCAGATGATCAAAACGACTTGCAAAATGATTTAGATAAGATATCTGTATGGTGCGAATAGTGCAATTGACCCTGAATAAGGAAAAGCGTGAAGTTATTCACATGAGTACTAAAACAAATCAGCTAAATTTCTATTACGCATTAAGTCACACAAATGTGAAGGCTGTAAATACAACTAAATTCTTAGGGATTATAATTACAAATAACCTAAATTGGAACGATCACATAGATAATATTGTGGGTAGAGCAAACCAAAGACTGCGATTCATTGGTAGAACACTTAGAAGGTGCAACAGGTCTACTAAAGAGACTGCTTACACCACGCTTGTCCGCCCTATTCATGAGTATTGCTGTGTGGTGTGGGATCCGCATCAGGTGGGACTGACGGATGACATCGAAAAAGTACAAAGAAGGGCAGCTCGTTTTGTATTACCGCGAAATAGTGGAGATAGTGCCGCAGATATGATACGTGAATTGGAGTGGCGATCATTAAAACAAAGGCGTTTTTCGTTGCGACGGGATCTTCTCGTGAAATTTCAATCACCAGTTTTCTCCTTCGATTGCGAAAACATTGTGTATCCACCCACCTACATAGGGAGAAATGATCATCACGATAAAATAAGAGAAATCAGGGTTCGTACAGAAAAAATTTAAGTGCTCGTTTTTCCCGCGTGCCGTTCGAGAGTGGAACGGTAGAGAGACAGCTTGAAGGTGGTACCAAAATTACATTCCGTTCAGTTATAGATGACCCGATGATGGCAGTTCAGCCGAAATAGGCCTATTGTAAAACAAAAGTAATCCTACTCAGCAGCGTACTTGGAATCATACAGTGGGAATAATTGCTATGTTATCATTCAGTTACCACAGACATAAAATGGAGACTGCATTTTTGTGAGTTTCCGCAGGGAGGCATATTAGCAATTAACGACTCTTTGAGAATGATGTCATTAGACACAGAGTACAAGCGCAATCTAGTGAAGAATGGGACGGAAATCGGTCGTGTCCCTTGCAGAGGAACCCACCGAGCATTCGTCTTAAGCGATTTCGGGAGAATGACGAACATTCTAAATCTGGGTGATCGGACTGGGAACTGAACCGTACATCTTTCGAATACGAGTCCCGTGTCTTAACCAGTGCGCCTGCGCCACTTCTCCCGGTTCCAAGTTTCAAATTCAAGCGAGTGACAATGTGTGGTCCCGTACGTAAGGGAACAGGTCTGGCATCACATGGAAACGTTATTCGCTATCGCGATCTTTCAGCCGTGGGGAAAGTTGCACTCTGGCGCTACACGAGTGCTGCTCGCATTGCGTGGCGGTGAGGTCCACGTGCCTCGAGAGCGTTGCTCCGTACGCGAGCGCCTTATGTTGACGTCAGCGTCTGTCGTCACATCGTATCACGTTGGGCGCTGCAGTTAGCTCAGATGGCCGACCCTACGAAGTCAGGGTTCGAGGGCACCATTCCGAGTTTTGCAAACGGTCGCTGGATGGCGCTGTTGAGATGTCATCTTCCTGATGTTTTAAATCTTGTGATCTGATTGCTCGAACAATCGCAGCTCAGAAATGAATGGAGTGGTTTGCGTCCAGTGGGAGTTTACAGAGTGTTGTATAAAAATAGAAATTTAGACTAAACTTTACCGTTGGACGACTGTTTACTGAGTCAAAAACAATGCCTCGGATCAATTCTTTCAATTTCTGCTGGTTACCTTCACGAAGGGCTGTTTACAATTGCTGTGCAGAGCTCCATCGCCGTCGTGGTTCTGCCTGCGGTGAACTTTTTTATGAAGGTCGTCCGAAATTTATTGTTCCAAAACCACTGATACTGCGTGCAGCGTAACTGAAGACTATCCAGTGGCACTGCTAGATAGTTTGGCACCCGTTTCAGAGTTTTAACTTGCCACCGGCCCCCATCACCACCAAAACCACGAAAACGTAGAGTTATTTTTTGTGGGGAAGCAATTGTTTTATACAAGTGTGTGACAAAGCACGTTGATTCCCAGTATCCTATTTAAATGGCTCGCATATTATCAAAATGGTAGGAATAAATCCTCCTCCCACTGCCCCGTGACGTTCGTTTTTGGAGCTCTGTATTTTCCAAAGTATTACGTGTACAAATATAACTGACGTATGAATAGAGCAGTAAACTCACGAAGCTTGCATTTTGCTCTTTATAAATGTTCTATGAGTGCCCATGTGGTCCCACGAGACACATCCAAGAGGTAGCCAAGCTCGTTCCATACCTTATGAAGCAACATCTTAGTAAGTGGATATAACAGCGGCACTGTACGCGATCTCCAAGCTGTTGGCTCTGAGCACTATGGGACTCAACTTCTGAGGTCATTAGTCCACTAGAACTTAGAACTAGTTAAACCTAACTAACCTAAGGACACCACACACATCCATGCCCGAGGCAGGATTCGAACCTGCGACCGTAGCGGTCACGCGGTTCCAGACTGCAGCGCCTAGAACCGCACGGCCACTTCGGCCGGCTCCAAGCTGTTCCAGTGTTCTCGGCAGTGGGGACACGTAAACATAGTCCATAACGTACCCCAAAGGAAAAAGTCACAACGCGTCAGGTCAGGCGATCTGAAGAGCCAAGAGAACAGAGACGTATCATCTTCACCACTACGCTCAATCCAGCGATGCGAAAGTTTCTCGTTTAAGTAGCGAGGAACATCGATCTTGGAAGATGAAATACTCGGAACCAGCAGTCAGTTGTGAAAACAAAGACAACTACAACATAGCCATCACAGTCTTCCCACGGAGAAAAAACGGCACGTACAGCTTTGTCTGTGACACTGCGAGAAAACGCTGACCTTCGGCGACACTCGTTCATACTCCACGATTTCATTACCTCATACTCTTTTTAATGTGTCTTTTAACCTTTCCAGATAAATGGAAAGTTGCTTCCTCACTGAATATCAGCTTTGGGGCTAAATGTTCATTCTCAAGTGCTTCCTGTATTGTGATGCAAAATTGCAGACGCCAGCAGTACCCTTCCAGGTTTAATTGATAGACGACCTACAGACGATCTGAAATATAGCCGCCGTGGCAAAATCTTCTACACAGTCTGCTGCGGTATTCCAAGTTCGTGACCTCGCGCAGACCGTTGATTTTTTCGGATTGCGTACGAATTATTTTTCTCACCCTCTCTCCGACTCCATCTAGCACACTTGATCGGCCGGTGCTTTTATGTTTACAGATACTACCAGTGTCTCTAAATTGTCGATACTAGCGCACAACGCTATGTTTAAATGCGGTTCAAAAAATGGTTCAAATGGCTCTGAGCACTATGGGACTTAACTTCTGAGGTCATCAGTCCCTTAGAACTTAGAACTACTTAAACCTAACTAACCTAAGGACATCACACACATCCATGCCCGAGGCAGGATTCGAACCTGCGACCGTAGCGGTCGCGCGGTTCCAGACTGTATTGCCTAGAACCGCTCTGCCACCCAGGCCGGCCATGGCGGTTCGTTTCCGCAGTTTCTTCTGAACGGACGCTGCATTCTTGTTACGAACATCACGCGTATTCGACGACACAAAACCTTCTTCCTTGCTTTGTCATCGTTTTGTCAGGGCACTGCACCCGTAATGCCAGCTGGTGAGCACAATGTAAGCTCGGCGAGTTGAAGGTTCTGTTCGTGCAGCAATCATGTTTTTACATAATTATAACACTTTGGAAAACGTGGAAATTTGAAAATGAATGAATCATTTATAGCAGCATGTACATCAGAGCAAGATCACTGGCAACACTGTCTCTAATATTGTGTGAGAATAATTTTTGTTTACATCATATTTTAGCGGTAAAATGCGCGTATGCATGTTAAAGGCTCAGGCCTAGTCCGTAATCCCTCTCTAGCTGCCCGCTCGCTCCCATAAAAGTCAGGAACGAAACGACGAGAGAAAAATGAATATTTTTACAACTCGTGCCACAGAATCCAGCAAATTTTGTCACAGGGATCTGGAAGCCAGTGAGGAGGCCCCCACCCCTCCCCCAGCTGCGCCCTAGAAGATCGCCCCGTGGCTTACATTGAGACAGATGCAGCGTTATGCACATCGAAGACTACAGTACATTCGACTTTCCTTAAGTATTTAACTGTGTAAAATATCTTTTCCCGATGGATTCAGCATTATTTGAGCAAACTCAGAAACAGCTCAGAGTCAACTTTTCATGTGGTCTGCAGCAGACGACTAACTCGATGCAGCTCTCCATGCTGCCCCATCCTATGCGGTCCTCATCTTCTCTGAATAACTGCTGCAGCTTACATCTTTCTGAAACTGCCTACTGTATTCATCTCTTGGTTTTCCTCTATAATTTTTACTCTCCACTTTTACCTCCAGTTGTGCGTACACTGAACAAACACCAAAGGAAACCACAGAGAAATTCGAAGTAGGAATTAAAGTTCAGAGAGAAGAAATAAATGGATAGTCCATGACATTGTAATTCTGTCAGAGACATACCCCTAGATGCCCTAGAATGTGTCCTAGCAACCTTCTTCTACTCAGGTCGTCCTACGAATTTCTTTTCTCCCCAGTTCTGTTTAGTACCTCCTCATTTGTTTACGTGATCTACCCATGTAATCTTCAGCACTCTTATGTAGCACCACATTTCCTAAGCTTCTGTTCTCTTCTTATCTGAACTGTTTATCATCCATGTTTCACTTCCACAGATGACCCCACTGCACACAAATGCTTTCAGAAATGCCTTCCTTTCACTTGAATCTATATTTGATCATAACAATTTTATCTTCTTCAGAAACGCTTTTCTTAACATTGTCAGTCTACGATTTGTATCCTCTCTACTTCGGCCGTCATCACTTTTTGGTGCCCAAGTAATAAAACTCATCTACTAATTTAAGTGTCTTGTTTCGTAATCAAATTAACTCAGCATTACCCGATTTAATTCTACTCAATGCCATTAACTTTGTTTTGACTTTCCTCTTCCAACTCCTCCGCTGTCTCTGACAACTGTAACGTCATCTGCAAACCTGAGAATTGTTATTTCTTGCTCCCTTAACTTTAGTTCCTACTTCGAATTTTTCTATGGTTTCCTTTAATGCTTGCTCAGAGTACACATTCAATAACAGCGGCGATAGGCAAGTACCCAATCTGACATCTTTCTCAACCACTGCTTCCCTTTCATGCTCCTCGACTCATGTCTCCTATCTGGTTTCTGCACAAGTTGTAAATAGCCTTTCGGTCCCTGCACTTTACCCCTGCTACCTTCAGATTTTCAAAGAGAGTATTCCAGTCAACATGTCAAAGGCTTTCTCTAAGTCTACAAATTCTATGAAGGTAGGTTCGCCCTTCCTTAAACTATCTTCTATGATTGCTCTTAGGGTCAGTATTACCTCGCGTGTTCCCACATTTCTCCGGAATCCAAACTGATCTCCCCAGAGATTGGATTCTACCAGATTTTCCACTCTTCCATAGAGAATTCGTGTTAGTATATTGCAACCGTTAATTGTTAAACTGATACCTCTGTAATATTAACCCCTGTCCGCACCTGCTTTCTTTGCAATCGGAATTCTTACACTCTTCTGGAAGTCTGGGAGTATTTCGCCTGTCCCATACATCTTGCACACCAGATGAAAGAGTTTTGTCATGGCTGGCTCTCCCAAGGCTAGCAGTAGTTCTGATGCAATGTCGTCTACTCCCGGGGCCTTTTTTTTAACTCTTTCAGTGCTCCGTCAAATTCTTCCCATACTATCATATCTTCCATCTCATCTTCATCTACGTCATCTTACATTTCTATAACATTGCCATCAAGTTCATATGCCTTGTAGAGACGCTCTATATCAGGGGTGGTCACGGGGTGCCAAATTTCACGCTTGCTAAGTGTATGGGACGCGGGCGGGTTACGTCTCTCTGTGTCTCAGCTTTGCTCGGTCCTTCTTGTAAGTCCCAGTGACAGTGCCATATTACAATGAGTACTCCGGTGCGGCATTTCACAGGTGGCACAACTCTCTTCATTTCGGCAAATCTTGGTGTCAGCGCTGTCTGTCCTTTACCATTTGTTCATGGCATGAAGGATGTTCACAGGTCCAGCAGCTGTCTGCACAAAAAAAGGTTGCCTAACGATCTATTGTCAAAAGCTTTTAAAAATGAATGGGAATGACAGTAAGGAGGGTTGAGAATTCTCAGCGTCTATTATGCAGTCGCATAAGCGACGAATACTGTAAATTTGCTATGAAAGGACATTTCAGTATCATGTAGAAAGAATTTAAAGATTTAGAGAGGGTTGAATAACACTTAGGCGTTTTTTTGTTCTACTGATTTTTATTTGCGTGAACTAGTTTTCGGCTTATTAGGTCATCTTGAGATAACTACTGGCTATTGTTTACAAGGAACCTGTGTTCTTACGAACCAAACATTCTGGACTAAGATACAACACACTTACATACGATCTTTAGTTGTGGTATTGTCTCTGCAATTGTCAAACGAGTCTTTTGACTTTGTGTTCTGTAAAACTGTTCTTTAACATAATACATCACATTTTATGGTTTTCAGTAACATGTATGACAACAATTAGAATTATTTAGGATACACATTATTACAAAATTACAATTTTTGGTATTTGTTGTGAACAGTTGTACTAGACATTAATTGTTGGTTGCACAACGGCGACGTTTTCTGTGGGGGTTACATTTTGTTATTAGAAAGTAATACATAATATTAATGTATTTCTATTTAAATATGCCCTTGTAAGTCTCCCTTTCTTAACGATCAGAGAGCGTGGCGTGGCGGTGGGGAAAACATGTCAGTTAGACTGACAATCAGCGCTATGGCACTCGTTCCAGGGCATTAGAATAATTGACCACCCATGTTCTATGTACTCCTTCCATCTTTCAGCTTCCCTTCCTTTGCTTAGCACTGGTTTTCCATCTTTGCTCCTGATATTCATACATCTCTTTTCTCCAAAGGCCTCTTTAAGTTTCCTGTACACGATATCCTCTTTCCACTAGTGAAATATGCTTCTAAATCCTTACATCAAAATTAATTGAAAAACTCGCAAACTCTGTCCCCAAGCCCTAGCGTTCCCGTTGGTTCCGACCGACCGCCATGTCATCCTCCGTGACTTGCGCCATTACGTGCGGTATGGAGGGGCGTATAGTCAGCACACGGCTCTCCCGACCGTTCCTAGTTTTCGTGCCCATGAGCCGCTATTACTCAGTCAAGTACTTGGAATCGAACTCAGGTCCTCGGCAAAAGAGTTAACCGCGCTGACCGCTCAGCTTCGGAGGCGGACGCTAGTATCAAGTGGTCAAAGAAAATGTTCAAAAAATTTGGTCAGGGAAATGCAATCCCGTATGCAACATCCGAACAGGAGACGAAAATTAGATATATTCTTACATAACGAAAAACAGGCATCAGTTCAACTGTTCTGGTGATTCAAGACGAACTGAATCCAACAAGAGTGGTTCGTTCGCGATGTACTTCCAAAGATTGCTTGATTCTGTGGGTGCTATGAACATACTGCAACCTTTGCTTTATACGATCTAAGAAAAGTTAATGCTATAAGGAATAAAACAGCTTCTTCGCCACAAATTGTCATTGAAGCGAGAAAATACAACCGAAACGTCGCATCGTACTTCATCGTGACAATGCCAGCTGTTACACAACACGTCACACAATGACTATCTGAGGGAGAAATACACGGAACTAAAGTCTCACTTCCTGTATTTACAGGATTTCTTCGTGTTCTTTTATGTTAATCAGGAAGTGCATGCAAAGTGATCTCATCACATGGGGCGCCTGTTGAATAGCTCCACAACGAGGTTTTCGAAGTAACAACAGTCTGCAAAAAAATATTTCCAGAATCAGTTTGAACGAACTGAAAAAAGTATAAATTTTAAGCTATTTTGTCTTAAACTGAGATAGTGAGACCTTGGCTCTGTACGATTAATGTAGGTTAATTCTTACAAAGACGAAGACAGCAACCAGCCACTATTAATACAGCTATTTATTTAAGTAAATAGCGCCATAATCGGTTCCGAACTGCCAAGTTCATCATCAGACAGCTGTTCACATGATCTGTACGTTAGAATGTATTACCCTTGTTGTTACGTCCAGACGAAAACTACAACAGTTCGGCCACAACTGTGAGTTCTCTGACTGCTCTGGAAGAGGGCTCATCATAACTGCAGCTTAAGAAGTATAAGTTCACATTGTTACACGAATGAATAAAAGATTTATTTAACTTGATACAATCCTTTGTCATAGGAGTGCCTGATAATTTACAACTGTCGTTGACAATTAAAGCATCATTTTTGATGTACTAATTAACAAACTGTTCTCTTAAAGTATAATATTCAACACTTACAGAAGTACATTTCCACCTGAGACTTTACTAACTGTTTTGTCCTACTCGATGATGTTGTCTGTTTCCACTGAGGTGACGAACTGGGGCAGAGATGTTCCAAGCATGGCTCTATATTTACCTCAGTGTGAGCGCACTGCTGTCTTCTTCAGCCTCTCCAACTCATCGTTGCAGACTGCAGCCAGACATCGCTGATGTCCATAATATCAAAGTCTGTTGTCGACTTCGGTATGCCGCTGAGATCTTAGGATGTTACCAAACTGTTTTACGTTGAGGGCCAGCTGTACCAACTGTAGGTACTCTGTAGGTCTTTATGCATCTCATTACTTTTCTGGTGTGGCTGGTTACCTATATTCAAAGCAGCGACATTCTACACGAACAGCCTCATTTAATTTTCAATGTTATTCCCATAAGACCGGCCAAAATATAATTACCACCTGCTTAATAGCATGCTGGTCCACCTTTGGAACGAAACACACCAGCGATTCCGTGTGGCATAGATTCGACAAGTGATTCGTAGGTTTCCAGAGCTACAGGGGATAGGCAAAATAATGTGAACAGTGGTAGTCTGGGATGGTTGTGTTTGACGGTCAACAACGCAAGTAAGCCACGTGTCGCTCTGGACTGTGCTTACTCAGTGCAGGTTGTTTACGAGTAGTGCACACTTGATATTTGCATTCAGAGACCGAGGTCGACGTGCAATAAAAGACCTAACAGAGTACCAAAGAGGGCAGATTGTGGGGCCCGATTACCTGGAGTATCAGTAACCAAGACAGCAAACTTATTAAAAGTTTCTAGACCAACTGTTTCAACAGTCATGACAGCCTACACAAAACGTGGAAAGACATCATCCTGTAAACGTAATAGTGAGCGCAAACCAAAACTAAATGCCAGAGATCGTCGTACGCCAACACGAATTGTGTCAAAACAACACAAAACTGCGGCGGCTAAAGTGACTGAATCGCTCAATAGCTATTTTCCAGACCCCGTATCTATCGACCCTGTCCGCCGAGAACTTCTCAGTGCGAATATTCATGGACGAGCTGCTGTACCGAAACCATTAGCGACGACAACCAACGCAAAGAAGGGTAAAACATGGTGTAAGGAGCATAAATCCTGAACGGCTGACCAGTGCAAACACGTCATATGGTCCCAAGACTCAGCGTTTCCGTTACTTCCATCATCGAGCAGGGTTTACATCTGGAGAGCACCAAAAGAAGCCAACAATCCTGATTGCTTGATTCCAACGGTAAAGCATGGAGGTGGCAGTGTGACGGAGAGGGCAGCCATATAACGGTATTCTGCTGGTCACATCATTGCTGTCAAAGGCCGCGTTACAGCCAACGATTACATGAACATTTTAGGTGATCAGGTGCACCGCATGATTCAAATGTAGTTCCCCAACAATGATGTCATATTTCAGGACGATAATGCACCCATTCCCACAGCCTGGACAGTACAATCGTGGTATGAGGATCATGCAACTGAATAGTAGAGTCTTCCCTGGCCAGGACAGTCACCGGAATTGAACATTGCCGAACCCTTGTGGGTGGTATTGGAGCGCAAACTCCGGAGCGTATTTCCGCCTCCTTCGTCACTACAGGAGTTAAAAGAGGTTCTGATCGAAGAGTAGCATAATATTCCACTGGAGAATATTCAAAAATTGTATGCCAGTATCCCAAGAAGAAACGCAGCTGCATTACGGCAAATGGGGGTCCAACCACTTATTAATAAAGTTACCAAGTAAGTACAGGTTTCACATTATTTTGCCTATACCCTGTATGTGGCATCAGACGTCCATACACACGTTACATAATTCATATAAATTACTCCCTAGAATATCGCTTGCAACAGTCAACCACTCTTAATTTTAAGTTTAGACTGGCGACCTGACCCAGCTTCGTACTTTCGGCACTGAGAATCTATTGCTGGACGACTTGTCTGCCGTAGCAGATATAAATTATACACACTAATCTTCCTCATTAATCAGTCCATCTGTTAGTGAAAACCGTATCAAAATCAGGTTAGCCTTCTTATTCAGACGGTGGGGGACTTAAATTTAGTAATATATGTAGATGAAACTATGAATCAGTTACTGCTTGGATCGGATCGCATTGCTTGAACTGAAGTCACGCTTCTTGCAAGCTATGAGGCTTGTAGATGATAACGGTTGAAAGTAGCTTTCAGTTCACTGGACTTGTGTTCAGTCACAGCGAATTCCATAACCCTGCCCGACAATTAAGATTTAGGATCCCTGTGTTTCACTGCATAGATTAAGGAGAGTGCTGCGTTGTTTCCATCAAAAAGGACAAGTCCAATTTCCTCTGCTATCTAGTCCAATCGGAATTTGTGCCCTAATCATATTATCGTCGATGGGAAGTTATAACGTAATCTTCCTTCCTCCTTCCATCCTGAAAGGATGTGCTGCATTGACAGTAACTCTCTGGCTGTGATTAACCCATTGCGCATTTACAGCACTCTAATAACTACCCTAAACTCATGAAGTGGCTGTGTGCTTCGAATATATCCGTTACAGATTTTACCCAATCTGCTCTCCTCAGATTGCTTTCTCATTCTGTACACGGGAGTTCTTTGTACCACGAGAGTCTTACACTCAAACTTCTTACCGCCAACGATCCAGTGCAAGTCAGGTCCTGCGATTTACGTTTCGTCCAATGACAACCTACAGAAATAATGGAACATGCCGAAGAAGACACTCTTTCTTCCCTCTGCCTGTGTGTGAGCTGAACAAGGTGCGACATTACTGTCAAGCATCAATGTGCAATATTGTTTCATTGTCTGCCACTGTTCATAGTTATTATTTTGTGTACTGAATCTGTGTGCGTGGGACAAAGGCTTTGAGTTTTTCGCGCTGGGTCGATGCACTACCGGTGTGGTCTCAGGGTCCCACTGTCGGCAGAGGACAGTCAGTGAATCTCATTAGTAGAGTTGCGTCTCTGCAGGAAAACGGACAGTTTTGGCATAAGCGAGGCTGCTTCATGCTTCGTGCTGTTTGGATTTCTAATCACAGTCTTAACTTAGATTTCAAGAATCCTCACGCTAACATTTTTCAACGCTTCGGCGACCCACAAATAACAACTACACTGAAGCGCCAAAGAAACTGGTACAGACATGCGTTTTCAAATACAGGGATATGTAAACAGAAAGAATACTGCGCTGCAGTAGATAACGCCTAAGTGTCTGGCTAAATTGTTAGATCGGTTACAGTTGCTACAATGGCAGGTTATCAAGATTTAAGTGAGTTTGAACGTGGTGTTATAGTCGGCGTAAGAGCGATGGGACACAGCAGCTCCGAGGCTGCGATGAAGTTGGGATTTTCCCGTAAGACCATTGTACGAGTGTACCGTGAACTTCACGAATCTGGTAAAACATCAAATCTCCGACATCGCTGCGGCCGAAAAAAGACCCCGCAAGATCGAGACCAAAGACGACTGAAGAGAACCGTTCAACGTGACGGAAGTGCAATCCTTCCGCAAATTGCTGCAGATTTCAATGCTGTGCTGGCAACAAGTATCGCGTACAACCATTCAACGAAACAACATCCATATGGGCTTTCGGAGCCGAAGGCCCACCCGTGTACCGTTGATGACTGCACGACACAAAGTTTTAAGCCTCGCCTGGGCCCGTCAGCACCAAGATTAGACTGTTGATGACTTGAAACATGTTGCCTGGTCGGATGAGTCTCGTTTCACATTGTATCGAACGGATGGACATGTGTGGGTATGGACACATACTCATGAATCCATGGACCCTACATGCCAGCAGGGGGCCGTTCAAGCTGGTGGAGGCTCTGTAACGCTGTGGGCCGTGTGCGATTGGAGTGATATGGGACCCCGGCTACGGGTGACATTCAAGCATCCTGTATGATCGCATACATCCATTCAAGTCCACTGTGCATTCCGACAGATTTGGGCAATTCCAATAGGACAGTGCGACACCCCACACGTCCACAATTGCTACAGAGTGGCTCCAGAAACACTCTTCTCAGTTTAAACGCTTCCGCTGGACACCAAACTCCCCAGACATGAACATTATGAGCATATCTGGGATGCTGTGCAACGCGCTATTCAGAAGAGATCTCCACCCCCTCGCACTTTTACGGGTTTATGGGCAATCCTGCAGGATTCATGGTGTCATTTCCCTCTAGCACTACTTCAGATATTAGTCGAGTCCATTCCAGGTCGTGTTGCGGCAGTTCTGTGTGCTCTGGAGGGACGTACACGATATTAGGCGGCTATACCAGTAACTTTTGCTCTTCAGTGTATAACGTGTTAAACACGGAATTTCCTGAGCCCACTGTAACGGTGTTGTCGTTGTGTGTATTGGCCAAACTCAACGATGAGATATGTCAAGAATCTAGACGAACGAGCGAGCATAGCACTAGCTCGTCTTGTATGATCAAAGATTTGTTTTATAACGAGCATCACACTTACGCTCCTGGAGTCAGATCTGGGACACACCAGACGCCACTTTCAAAGACTCAAAATGGCTCAAATGGCTCTGAGCACTATGGGACTTAACATCTATGGTCATCAGTCCCCTAGAACTTAGAACTACTTAAACCTAACTAACCTAAGGACAGCACACAACACGCAGCCATCACGAGGCAGAGAAAATCCCTGAACCCGGGAACCCGGGCGTGGGAAGCGAGAACGCTACCGCACGACCACGAGATGCGGGCCCACTTTCAAAGAAAATGGGGAGGGGTGGAGAGGGAAAATGCTCTCGCTACACTTGTACCCTGTCCCACACACCACAGACTACATAAACACATACAGTTGTACACTCAACTCCACTTCTGTTTCACGTTCATGGTACACATGTTATATTCAAAATCATACGGTTAGAGGTTGTTGATGTAACATGTCAGACATATTTCCAGCTGCCTGTAAGAATTCTTCAACCATATTCACAATGTGTTTGTGGAGAATATCAACAACTAACGTTGAGTATCTCGTTCTACACGGTAAATGATGACAACCAAAACAGTTGCAAGATAAAGATTTATTAAAATTCTTGACCACGGTTTCGGTATATACGTTCATCAGAAGTGAAATACCCTGAAGAGAAAGACACTTTCATTAGCAAAAGCTTAGCATCGGAAATAAGAAAGAAAAAAAAACACTCAAGTAACCAGAGTATTACAGACACAAAAACTTTGTCACTTACTAATATAACATCCTGCAATGGAGATTAATAAAACAATTGTGCCAAAGGCGCCGTCAGTAGTTAAAACATCATCTCCATTTACACCACGTGATTACGGACAGAGGGTCGATGCATCAGTACTTCGCCTATGAACTATCGTGACGAGGGTGTGAAAGCCCTAGGGCAGATAATTTCGCCGAGACAGGGCACTTGTGGTATGTGCCAGACACTCGCGCACATTAAAATCCATGGATACATACACATGCGCATCAAAATTATTAAAAGTTGTGCTAATTCAAACCTTTTGTCTTAATAAATAAAACATATCAGAACCATTTAGAAACATCTACGTAAAATAGAAAATATGAAACCAATTTACTTGTGTCGTAGTGTCAAGCAAATGAAGCTTGCGCTACGGAACACATCTAAGGAGAGAGGGCACTAGTGTTAAGCGCGAGAATCTCGCGTAACTTAAACGGTAAAATACGTACTAGTGAAAACAACCAAAATGTTAAAGTAAAACGAAACCATCTGTCGTTGTGAATAAAAACATAACAGTCAATTAACCACACATACACATCGAAAACCACAAACAGCAAACATCAAAAATACGTTCTAAATAAGTCTAAATGTGGAAGTAATTTTATTAGTTTCAGCTACGTTCTTTCTGGAACATCTAGTGCTCCTCGTGCAATTTGGAATAAATAGTGCACAGTAAGTGTCCTATTTGCGCCGCATGCTTTGCTGACATAGCCACGGTCAACAGATGAATAGCTCAGTATTTCCATGACTTGCTCCAAACTGAAACCTTAAGGTATCGCCAGTTGATCAGCCTTTAGAATGGCTCAACACTTTTTTTTTAATTGCTATGAATTTATTTCCACCGAAAATGCCTCGCAGAGACGCACAGGAAGAACGAAAGGAATACCAAAGCATGTTATCTCGTCTACAGAACGGCCACAACAGCCGGAGCGCTAGTTCAGTTTGACAGTGGCGTGAAGGGTGGAGAGGGGGGGGGGGAGGTGGGAGGCAATTTTTGCTCTTACCGACAGAACTGCCCTAACAGTCGACATCTACATCTACATACATACTGCGTAAGCCACCATATGGTGCAGGGTGGAACGATACTTGTGGCACTACAAATCATTTCCTTTCTTGTTCCATAAGCAGATGGAGCGAGGGAAAAACGACTATCTGTATGCCTCCGTACGAACCTTAATTTCTCTTATCTTCGTGGCACTCGCGCGAAATGTACGTTGACGGCAGTGTAGTCGTTTTGCAATCAGCTTCAAATGCCGGTTCTCTTGATTTCCTCTATAGTGCTTTGCGAAAAGAATTTCATCTTCCCTCCAGCGATTCGCATTTGAATTTACGAAGCATCTCTGTGATACTCACGTGTTGATCGAATCTGCCGATAACAAATTTAGCGGCTTCGATGTCTTCCTTTAATCCGACCTGCTGGTGATCCCAAAAGCTGGAGCCGTACCCAGGAATGGGTTTTACTAGTGTCCTATACGCGGTCTCCCTCGTAAATTAGCTACGCTCTCCTACAATTCTCCAATAAACTGAAGTCGACCACTCGTCTTCCCTACTGCCGCCCTTACGCCTTCGAGTCATTTCATATCGCTTAGCAACGTTAGGCGTAGATATTTAATCGAAGTGATTGCGTCACTTCGATTAAATAGTACGGGATTTATCCGAGTACCATGGGATTGTTTTTCTTACTCATCTACATTAACTTAAATTTTCTTACATTTAGAGCAGGCTGCCGTTCATCATACCAACTAGAAGTTTCGTCTAAGCCATCTTGTATCCTCCAACAGTCACTTAACGGCGACACGTTCCCGTACACCGCCATCGCGTAAATGCAAAATCAAATCAGAGTGATTGGTCGGTAATGTTACCAATAACCCCCTCTTCTCCCCTCTCCCTGCTTCTACACATGAATCCAGCAAAAGGGCATAGGCCTCAGTCACAAGTAATGCTGCGCACAGAAAATGTATACCTGTAATGAGAAGTGCTTGAAAACTTTCAGGTTTACAAGACGAAAGTGTCTGGGAAGCACAAGTGTTACTGTTGCCCACGTTACAAGCTCTGTAACGTATGAAGTGCCGTGATGCCGTTCACTTCAGTGAAAGACCTGTCTCTGGTGGTCGTGTGAGTCATGTGGATTGACTGCGTTTGTGTACTACTGATGGTTGATAGTGACGAAAGCACCGCTACTTCACTGAATGAGACAACAGTGAAGAATGCTGGTGTTTTTCACTGGCTGCAGAAGGGTAGAAATTGGCCAAGTGGAATAAGTGAGACAATGGAATGTAGGATATGGGAACAAATAATACTGTGACAGGGAAATACACAGTTAGAATCTGTGGAGTGAACGTAGCGTACTGCTCGTATGGCCATATTTAAATGGACGTAGTCACGTGATCCTGATGTGACACAGTTATTTACATTCTCTCGCCCTCTTAAGCCACCATTTTACTTGTGCATATACCAATTGTAAAACAGACGTTTATGTAAATTTTATCTCACAATTTCGCGAATTTTAACGACATAAAATTAATACTTAAATCATTTTGTTCTCTGGTCTTCTTACTAAGAGACTACCGCGCTTGTAAGGATTAAGTTTAGATCGAACTGAAAACATAATTAATCTTTGTATAACGTGATCAAAAGTCTTTTTTTCTCATTACCCTCGCAGGGAATGTTAACTTAGTAATGTTAAAAAAATGTGTGTGAAATCTTATGGGACTTAACCGCTAAGGTCCTCAGTCCCTAAGCTTACACACTACTTAACCTAAATTATCCTAAGGACAAATACACATACCCACGCCCGACGGAGGACTCGAACCTCCGCCGGGACCAGCCTCACAGTCCGTGACTGCAGCGCCATAGATCGCTCGGCTAATCCCACGCGGCAGTAATTATAGTAACTGTCGGTAGCATAAGAGGGCGAGAGGATATTCGACTTCACATGCGTTGCGCATGCTACGCCAATTAGAGGTCGACCCTTGACCTGGTAGACCAAAGGTGTCCAACATCATATTGTTCGTATCGATTCCCCTGCAACACTGTGGTACGCTGTAAACAGTTAACGGTTACACCCTGTATGAATTTTATGTGGAGATGAAAACTGCTCGAAATGTGTACACACGCATCACATTGACCGACAGCACACTCCCACATTTCAGAATCTATCTACCATTTGTCTCGTAGATATATGGCCATGCACTCACGTTAACTAGCCCTACGAGCTGTGTCTCGGAATTAATCAAGACGTATTCCGTCTCTTACTAGTGTGATAACTATAATTAGATGTTTGTGGTACTTTCCACAAAAAGTAAATTTCCCTCTTTTGAAGAATTTCGAGTTTCATCCGTAACAGGAAAGATTCAGCGCCACTTTTTTCACAATAAATAAATATCAGAAAACAGAGGAAATATTCGGAATATTCAAAGTTCATATCTTGTTGTCATAATTCCAAGTAAGATATTTTGTTTATGTACTAGTAAGCCATTTCTCAATACCGCTGCAGCATACTTCATCAATTCAGAGACGCTGCGGTACGATGAAGCACAATACGAAACCTAAAAATACCGGGGGCTATCGCTTCTTTTCATATAGTAAAAAAATAGTGATGTATGAGCAGTGACGCACTCGTAAACCAAGCCAAACGTCTTTGCATTTATCTCTTTAAATACGTCAGCTAAGTCCATTATAGATATCGAATGTAAATTATTAAGATGTCTGTGAAACCCTTGTACAAAATATATATCATTTTAGAGCGGGATCATCAGGTACTAGCGGTGTAATGACATTCAAAACACGCAGGCGCTTACGGACAAACATTATGCCACAACACGGTCATGTAACTGTTGAAACTAAGGTATGTTGACGACAAAAATTTTACTTTGAGTATTTGAATCCTCGCTCCATAGATACTCCTATTCTACGTTGTGGACAAGTGAAAAAAGACAGCGAAATGAGCGAGAGTACAAGGAGCGGAGGAATCTTGAACGCAACTGTTTTATTTATGCCTAAGCGTGACTTATTAATATCAACTGAAATACATAAATAGTAGTCACCAACGACTTTTGTTAATCTTTCCGCTACGTGATTCTAAGGGGTTAGATCTCCAACATCTCCGTAATGCCACAGACCGCCCAAAAAAATTGTATTTACAAACCGTGTATTTCTTGTTAATTAACGACCCGACACGGTTATGCAGGTATAGCCATCAGAAAAGCTTAGCGGGAAGACCAATAAAAAATCACTCATTACAGTTTTCCGCATTTCAGTCGATCAGAGGAATGTCTCTAAATATGTAGTACGTTCTACATAAGGGACATCATTTTAAGTCCTTGTATTTGTTACTTTTCTCTAAATCGGAAAGTAGTTATTTAATATACAGGGCAAATCACCTAAAACTTCGACCCCCTTTATTTTATGAACGGTTTAAGGTGTCGAAACGAGATTTTGGCCACAAAGCAGCAGGCATAGGAGCACATAATTCTGATATGTGGATAATAACCTTAACTCTTGTCAACAAGTATGTTTTTTAAGGGAATAGTGTATCTTTAACAGCATTCGAAACTCTGCATACACATGG